>NW_022631115.1:3877157-3985923 GCF_010015895.1 Lontra canadensis
GACTTGTTAATTTTAGCCATTCTGACTGGTGTGAGGTGGTATCTCATTGTGGTTTTGATTTGTATTTCCCTGATGCCGAGTGATATGGAGCACTTTTTCATGTGTCTGTTGGCCATCTGGATGTCTTCTTTGCAGAAATGTCTGTTCATGTCTTCTGCCCATTTCTTGATTGGATTATTTGTTCTTTGGGTGTTGAGTTTGCTAAGTTCTTTATAGATTTTGGACACTAGCCCTTTAACTGATATGTCGTTTGCAAATATCTTCTCCCATTCTGTCAGTTGTCTTTTGGTTTTGTGAACTGTTTCCTTTGCTGTGCAAAAGCTTTTGATCTTGATAAAATCCCAATAGTTCATTTTTGCCCTTGCTTCCCTTGCCTTTGGCGATGTTCCTAGGAAGATGTTGCTGCGGCTGAGGTCGAAGAGGTTGCTGCCTGTGTTCTCCTCAAGGATTTTGATGGATTCCTTTCTCACATTGAGGTCCTTCATCCATTTTGAGTCTATTTTCATGTGTGGTGTAAGGAAATGATCCAATTTCATTTTTCTGCATGTGGCTGTCGAATTTTCCCAACACCATTTATTGAAGAGGCTGTCTTTTTTCCATTGGACATTCTTTCCTGCTTTGTCGAAGATTAGTTGACCATAGAGTTGAGGGTCTATTTCTGGGCTCTCTATTCTGTTCCGAAAGCTATAATTTCTTATCTAGAAATTACACTGGACAAAATTAATGGAAAATTAGATATTTTGGAAGAAAAGATTAGTTAGCTTGAATACATCACAACAGAACTATCTAAAGTGAAGCCTAAAGGCAGAAAATAATTTTTAAAAATATGAACAGGACATTGCTGAGAAATGAGACAACTTCAAGCAACCTCATATATGTGTAATTGGAGTATTCAAAGAAGAGGAAATAAAGGGTGGAAGGATAATTTGAAATAATAATGGTTGAAAAATTTCCAAATTTGATGAAAATATAAATGTAGATCCAAGAAGCTCACATACATCAGATACATTAAGAAAATTATAGAAAGTCACATCATAGTCAATGTGCTTTGATTCTGCAGCAAAAAGATTATCTTAAAAGCATCCTGAGTGAAAAATAAACATTATGTACAAAGAACAATGATATAAGTGACCATTTCTTCTCTGAAACAGTAGAATCCAGAAAACAGTGTAGCAACATCTTTAATGTACTGAAAGACTAAAACTGACAACTTGGAATTCTATTCCCAGAGATAACTATCTTTCCAAGACAAAGAAGAAAAACATTCTGACACATAAAAGCTAACAGAATTTAATCACCAGCAGAATTGCATTAAAAGAAATATGAGAGGACATCCTTCAGGTAGAATGAAAACAACTCCAGATGGAAATGATCTAGACAAAGGAATGAAGAATGTCAGAAATGGTCACTACATGGATAAATAAAGTTTTTTTTTTCTTTTATTATTAGTAAATTCCCTTAAAAGGTAGTTGTCTATCCATAGGAAAAATAGTAACCCTATATCTAGGGGTTTATTGCCTATGTGGAATTTTATCACATATGTGAAATACATGACACCCATGGCACCAAAGCCAAGAAAGGAGAAATGGAAGTAAACTATTATAATGGGAAATGGTATTATAAAGTGAAGTGCTCCTTCACCTGCAGGTAGATTGTGATAAGTTAACAATGTGCACTATAAACCTTAATGATCTGAAGATATTGAGAAAATGATACAGTTAACACATAATCATAAAAGGTTCCCAATTAATCTAAAAGAGGGCAGAGTAGGAGTAAATGGAACCACTGCTTTATTCCATCTCATTGATGTTGGGTGAGGTCAGAGGCTCACTTCTCCAAGGGGCCCTGCTGATGTGAGCAAGGAAGGTGGGATGCAGTAGGTCGGGACTAAGTGTAGTATCCTAGGGCCTGTCTGGCATAGCCCTTTACATCTAATCACTGTTTGGTGGGGATGGAGTCTCCCCTGACACTAAAGCCTACCTGCTTCTCTGGGCAAGAGCTTGTAAGATCAGCTCCCTACTTGGCCCCCCAACACAATCTTGAGAAGAAATTAGAAGGCTTTTCTTCTCTCAGGCACAACCAGAAGTATAGTTCCTGCCTGGCCCTGCGGTATAGTTGGGTGCCTTCCCTGCTTCTTTAGTGCACTGAGGTGCGGGTAGAAAATCAACTTCCCATTCTACTATGCTGAAACTCTTGTGGAGGTGCAGTTTTTCTGTGTTGATTTTTTGTGTGTGTGTTTAACTGAAGTAGTATGAATATTATAAAAAAAATATGTCCAGTTGTTATCTTTAACCAGGGTATCAGGATTTACTTGCAGTTTTTTTATTTGTGCCTTTTAGAGTTGTGGGTTGAAGGTTTCTGCAACCCTTTTTCTAAGATTTATGGGATGCAATAAGGAAATCTAAGGAACTCATTTCTGTGTCCTTAAGTCCCAAGGTCATAAGTCAGCCAGCTTTCTTTATTACAGTTTTCAGTTTTTCTTTTTTTTTTTTTTGTATTATATCTAAAACATTTTAATTTTAAGTGGGAGGTCTTGAATAGGGCAAATCCATCTTGATGGAACTGGCAGAGCCTTACCTGAATTTTTAAAAAGCTCTGTGATGGCCACAGGTCAAGAGTGACAGTGGGACATTTTGCTATTTTGTAGGGCCCTCTGAATTCATTAGATAGGATGGCAGTTGTCAGGTGGCAGCTGTTAACTATCAGAGACAAAGGAGATGTGGCTGCTTTTTTGAAGTGGTGATAAAACGGACTACACCACGAAATTCTTTGGCATTTGTTAATTTATCATGATGTTTCCAGAACTGAAATAAATGGGCAGTCTATGAAAGCCTAGGTCGATTTGAGAAGCAGGAAAACTGTGGTCCGGAGAGTGGAAGTCTCATTTGAATCATCGTAAGTGATTCGTGATCACTCAAGCAATTCTCAGGCTCAAGCCCATTCACAAACTGAGACTTCCTTAAGAAAGAGAGGCCAGAACTTGAAACAAGAACCCTGCACATTGCCAAAAAATGTATACTGTAAATCAAATGTCAGGGATCTTGTTCTCATCAGGCCAAGGTGGTAAGTATTTGAGGTTTATAGCAAATACTCAAGACAGCAATTGTGGAGCATGTAAGCAGCTATAGACTATGTAAGTGAAGGGACATGGCTGTGTTGAAACAAAACTTTATTTACCAAAAAACCTCACTGGGCCAGATTTGGCTTGTGAGCCATTGTTTGCCAATCTTTCTGTAAAGCATGCTACTCACCTTCATCCAAAGGACCTGAAGTTATTTACCATGGTGACTATGCACTATGAAAAAGGAAATAACTGCACTTTCAATTATTACAGGACACTGACATTGAACTGTCACTAATTCCTTGAGATCCAAAGCAATGTTGTGATCCAATAGTTAGTGACTTTTAGAGGATAGATAATTAATGAAATTTTGTACCTGTTCAATCTTAGAGTAGATATATATATATCTTTGGAGCCAACCAATAGTGTTGTCCCTAATTCTGAAATGCAAAGATGAAATAGTCACATTTAGTAACTAGCAGAACCTCACCCTGGTTCCCTGACAAGTGGAGCAAAAGCTACAATTACAGTGCTAAGTGCAAGCTCCTGAACGGGTTTCAAACTAAAACGTAAACCAGAAGTAATACGGAGAATTCAATTCAATTTCAGAGAAGTGTTAACCACTAATTCCCAGAAAGATACAAGAGTGGTGATTTATGTCACATCACTATTCAACTTACATAATTGGTCTCAGAGAGTGAAAATGGATTCAAATAAACTTAAACAAGTGGTTTCTATATATAATTGCTATTTCAAGACTTGGTTTTGCAGCTCAAGCAAACTAACATAGGCAATGGCACCTATATGCCCTATTGAACTGATGAATTTGCCCTATATCTCTTAGTACTGAACACTGCACCAAGTTTGGCCCATGCAGCAGAGAAAGTAGCACATACCTGCTGTCTCAGGTATCACACCTTTCCAGGCCTCTGTCATAATCTAGTCTTCTGGAACTATGATTTCCACTCTGTTCCACTGACATTACCCTAATCTATTACACAGATGCTATCATGGTGATAAAAGTAGCAACTATCTTATACATTTTGGTGAGATATATGTCTAGTGGCTAGGAGAAAAATCCCACTAAAATTCAAGGACATGCTACCTCTGCAAAATGTTAAAGCACAGTGTTCCGAGATGTATCAAGATATATTTTGCAAGGAGAGGGTCACGTTGGTGCATCTGCTCCCTCTTCTCATTAAGAAAAAGTTGCAAGACTTAGTGGGCCTCTTTGGATTTTAGAATCAACTTGAATCTCAATTGAGAATGTTATTCCAATCAATTTAATCCAGAAGGTTGTAGGTTTGCATGTGGCTCGGGAAAAGACTCTGTAAAGGTCCTGATGGCTGTTCATGCTGCTTTGTAACCTGGGGTGTTTGAAGTATCTATGGGCAGACAGGACCCCGCAAGGAATCTTTTATAGACTTTAGGGGTGAATCACAACGCAGACCTTTACAACTTTGGAGCATAGCCATACAAATGACTATAGATCATTATTTATTTTTCTTTTAAAAAGAAGATTTGACTATAACCATGACACCTAGAACAGGGCCTGAAGCATATAGTATGTACACAATACAAACTTGTTGAAGGCAAGCATAAACTAGAGCAAACATGTGATTTGTTTCTACAATTTAAAAGTGTTAATAAATCACTCAGTTATAAATTTAAACCGTTTGCCAAACTAAATAAAATATGGAGCTTATGCTTCTAACATCTTCACTTAGTGCCTTTTATAAATTTTCCACAATAAAATTTCAAAGCTCGTGGCAGTGTGCAGCATAATCTTCAAGCACATATTGTTTTTAATGCACTTTTCATGTCAAAATGCACTGGGCAACGTCTAATTACATTTATTTCTAAATAACAGTCCCAAATTATTCTAACATGGTACTAAGCACATTGTTATTTCAGTGAAGATAACATTAGCAACTGGAATTGACTCCTATTTACTTTAAATAGGATGGATGTTTAAGCCACAGTATGGCATTTATCAAAAATATAAGGCTTAATTCTCAAAATTATGATTATTAACTTTCAAACTATAATTTTTGACACATGTAGGTTTTCTTTTTATTTGATCACTCTTTTCAGTTACTTTTTACCTATCCCAGTATCTTTATATAATTAGTCACAAATATCAACAATTGTTATCTCTTATGTATTGATGATGAATTATATGATAGTCCTTTTTAATTCTTCTGATTAAAAATTTCCATAAAATACACTAGATTTCAAATGCCCTTCAAGGTGAGTTTGTGTTATTGAAGTTTGCAAGCTGGAACTTAAGAGGCAACCAAGAAAGTAATAAGCTGATGCTGCTATTCATTCTCCTGGGTTGTCTTTCCCTGTTCTTTTCAGTTACCACTATTTTACATGCATATACTTCAATGCCTAGTCAAGAAACATTTTTTTTTCATGTTTTACCTGGGGATTTAAGTCAGTTAAGATGTTTTCCTTTTTATAACTCCTTTTTAAAAATATCATTATTTTAAACTGAAAATATAAAAGAAGAGTGGAGAGGACAATGGAGAGGACAAGAACTGGAACAAGGTAAAATTGGTTTTCATTCCTACTGTTTTCATGATGGCACACTGCTTTTCTCATTAGTGTCATATATAGTTTTGACATTTATAATCCCTTCCATGTCAATTGCTATAAATACGAGGCAAATATTAAGCTTACTTCTAAAAATTTTGTCTTTCTGTGGAATGCCTGGCTGGCTCAGTCAGTAGAGCATGCAAATCTCTCTCTTTCTCTCTTTTTTTGTTTTTCTTTTTTCTGTTTGATCATGCAACTCTTGATATGAAGACTGTAAGTTTGAGCCCCATGTTAGGTGTTGATATTACTTAAAAATAAAATTGTAGGGCGCCTGGGTGACTCAGTTGGTTATGCATCTGCCTTTGACTCAGGTCATGATTCCAGGATCCTGCAATCATGCTCAGCAGGGAGTCTGCCTCTCCCTCTCCCCCTGACACACCCCCCCATGCTTGCTCTCTCTCTTACTTGCACACAAAAATAAAATCCTTAAAAATAAAATAAAATAAAATCTTAACCAATTAAAAATAAAAGTTTTGTCTCTATTTTATAAATTTTCAATATCTAACACACAGCTGAATTCCATACTCCTAGGCCCTAAATAAATACACATATAGGCAAGTAAACTTCCTCTGCTCTGAATAAATACTTTAAGAGAGACTCATTGGTCACCATATGAAAACCTTTCCAAAGGGCTTTGAACTATTTTTCTACTGATTCATTGAGAATGTAGTCAGAATAGAGATTGACAAATTCCTTCCTGTTTTTATTCATAATTGGAATTTTATCACCATTTTCCTTTAGATCCTACATCATGGGATTGCCAGAGTCTCTCTTTGAGATGTCTGGAAAGTCGTCATCATGTCATCTTCCACATTCCCTTCATATTCCAATAAATCATTTAAACTCTGATATAGGACAGGGTGAGATTCTCCCAGGTCAGGAAAAGTTCCTTTTCCCCCCATTAGCTTCATGTAGACAATGTATATCCAGTATGGTTATTATAAATAGCCAGACCCAGCACTATGCCAATCAGAGTGAACTGACTTTCAGTTTCAAAAAAGGATGGATTAAAACCAAAACAATTTTGTGGATTCATCATATGTGAACATACCCGTACCTGGACTGAAGATTTCCTCCACAACCCACTGTAAAATTTCTTTGGAAATACCTCCCTCATCAAGTCCTCTATGTGGACTATGGACGGTCAACAATATATACTTCAAAGTTGCACTATGGCAACTGTTGCAACTATTGTTGCATTATTGCACTATTGCTAATATTGTATTATTCAGGTACTCGTACACTATTTTTTTACTGCCATCCTGTACCAGAAGCATTTTCTTTTATTGTTATTTGCTTTTTAGCCAATTAAATTGTGTATTTGTTTTCCTATTAAAAAAAAAATTTAAAAAAAACAAAACAGTCCTTCTCCAGCTGCACTCCGCAATACACCGCCATGGGTCATGTCGTCCGTGGGAAGAGAAATGACGTTGGCTCGGTGTTGTGCGTGCACATGGAGCATTGCAAAGGGGTGGCGCATCTGCACCCCAACACTTCAAGTGGCCGGACTACATCAAGGGCATCGTGAAGGACATCATCCATGACCCAGCCCAGGTTCACCCCTTGCCAAGGTTGTCTTCCAGGATCCGTTGAGTTTAAGAAGCAGATGGTGGTGTTCATCATCATGGAGGGAATCCACACTGACCACTTCGTGTACTGCAACAAGAAGGCCCAGCTCAACATAGGTAATGTGCTCCCGGTGGGCACTATGCCCTGGGGCACTATCGTGTGCTGCCTGGAGGAGAAGCTTGTTGACTGGGGCAAGTCGCCCCAAGCCTTGGGAAACTATGTCACTGTCATGTCCCACAACCCGGAGACCAACAGACTCAAGTGAAGCTGCCCTCAAGCTCAAAGAAGGTCATTTATTTCTTCTTTGTCTAATAAATCCTTGCCTTCCATAATATCATGATCTTTTCTTCTCTTCTTTTAATCTTTTAGAAACTTTATTGTTTTCCCTTTCACATTTATATTGACAATCAACCTTGAACTGATTTTTGCACATGAGGGTAGTTTATGGTGATAATTTTTATTCCAAAGGAAAAAACTGCTCTGCCCCAAGTGCTATGCAAGGTAGTTCCCAAATATAGATGATAGATAGATAGATAGATAGATGATAGATATTAGATGTGATATTCATATCATATTGGATATGATATATCTATCTTATTACTATGTTTTCCTTAGTCAAAACTATACTCTTTCTATAGGATACTTAAAGTATAACTACATAATACGATTTTTGTATGCAGTAGAGTTCCTCAATTTTATGTTTTTTCTTCAAAACTGTCTGAACTATTTTTTTTATTTCTTTATAAATTTTAAAATCATATTTTCTCCCAAAGAATGTCCAATGATTTGATGGGGATTGAAGTTATCTTAGAACAAATTTGTGGAATATTAAAAGTTTGGAATATTGAAACTTCCAATCCATGAACATGGAAAATCACTTTATTTACACAGATTTCTTTATGCCAATAACATTTTGCAATTTGTTATGTAGTGATTTTGTACACCTGTATGAACTGAATTATGTCCTCCCAAAATTCATATCCATATGATCATATTGGAGACAGGATTTAAGTCACTAAACCAGTGACATATTTATTCATCTCCTGTCGACAGCATTTTCTGAAATACACATTCATGTAATCCAGGCTTCTTATCCTGGTCCCCAAGTTCCTTAATGACCTACTTCTGAGTATATTTCATGCTTCTCTACCCTTTGCCAATACACTGTTGAGTAATGTGAGTCACCTGGGTGGCTCAGTCAGTTGAGTGTCTGACTCGGTTTTGGCTCAGATCATCATCTTAGGGTCATGGGATTGAGCCCCACATCTGGCAACACTCAGTGTGGAATCTGCTTGTCCCTCTCCCTCCCCCTCTGCCCCACTCCTTCTGCCCTTGCCCCCACTTGCATGCTCTCTTTCTCTCTTCTCTCTCATATAAATAAAATTTAAATTATTTTAAAAAGGAGTAATTCAACTTTTAAGGAACTTATTTCTGACTTAAAGTCTTTGTCAAGCTTATTTCTGACTTAGTATCTTTGATATTAGGATCCCTGTACCAAGAATGTTCTTTATACAACTGTTTATTCGTATATGAGTTAAACAAATGTTTATTATAATGATTTGTTCATTCCAAATATTCTTCCAAAAGTTTTACATATAGTCATGATTAAAAGAGGGGAAAAAAAAGCCTCATCCTTAAGAAATTTATATTTTAGTTCTTCTAAAAGAGAGTAAACAAATTAAGATGTACAACATAGGGTGATATGCATTTGGAGAAAAATAAATAGGTTAAGCAAAATAGAGTGTCCATTAGGTAAGTGGAGCATTGCTAATTACAAAGCAGAAGGGTAATTATGGTTGTGATAAGGTCACAGAGAAGTGAGAAAACTGATGATATGATCCATATGAGCAGGATTATAGGCAAAGGTAATAGTCAATGTGGAGGCCAAAAAAACAAGGCTGTACCCACCTCAAGTCTAGCCCTAACATCGCCCTTCCCTCCATAAAACTGAAGGAGGCTGAGGCTGAGGTAGAAGAAAATGGAAACAAAGTTAAATGTAAATCTCACTAACAAGAACGCTTGATAGGAGAAATGTGACATTCCACCAGGAAACTCCCAATTGTCATCATGTTAGTGCCTCATCAGAGGGAGAAACGGCCTTGACTTGATAATAGGGCTCCAATATCCTGACAGTCTTTTTTACCCTGATAGCCCTTCTGAACATCCCCTTTGTCCTCACCTACTGCTGAGCCAGCAATCGTGGCCCAATTATCTACTGCCGAGTCCACCCCCACTCTGCCTTTAAAAACTGACTGTAATCTGGTTCAGGGTCCAAGTCCCTACTCTGTTGTTGGGTATACTTGGGCCCAAGCTTAAGCTTGTCAAATAAACCCTCATGTGATTGCATCGGTGTTGGCTCCTTGGTGGTCTCTCGGACACGAAAAATTGGGCATAACATCAATGTAAGGCCTGAGGTGAGGATAAGTTTGACTTATTCAAAGAATAGCAGTAAACCAGAATGTTTATAGCAGAGAGAACAATGGAGAAAGAATGAGCTCTAATTAAGTTTGTTTATTACCAAAAAATAATAAGTCTTTGGGAAGTCTTTGGAGAGTTTATATTCAGAGAAGCTGCTATGGACTGAATTATATCCCACTTTCATGACTCCTACTCCTACAAATTCATAAGAGAGTGAAGCCCTCATGGTGGAATTAATGGATTTATAAGAAGAGAGAAAAATTATACTCTTTGCTATGTGAGGGCAGAGAAAGAAGGTGACTGCCACCCAGAAATAGGGCTCTCCCCAGGTACTACATAGGCTTGCACCTTGATCTTGGGCTCTTCAGATCTGTGATAAATAAAGGTCTGCTTTTTAGTCACATAGTCTGTACCATATTGCCATAGCAGCCCAAGAGGACTAATACGAAAGTGATATGCTATGAGTTGTGTCTTAAAAGGAATATTCTGGCTGCTGAGTAGAGAAAGCTAGACTGGAGGCTTTTGCAGTAATCTAAACAATGAATATTGGTGACTAGAGCTATATCACTAGTGAAGAAGGTGATGAAATCTATTTGGATATTATTTTTGAGATCCCTTAGCAATGTGTACAACAAAAGTCCATGAGACTGATAAAGAGCCAGGAGACATAAATTGAAAAATTCCCAGAGCTTTCACAAGGTGATATCTTAGATGTTCAAACTATGAAAGGCCAGAGCAGGGAGTATTGATTGATCACTCAAGGCATTCAGTAGAAACGCCAAAAATGTCACACTTCAATCGTAGGAATAAACTATCACATAATATAGACTACTTCATACTAACTCAAACAAAGCTTAAAAGATTAAACTGACTTTAAAGTCACTTGACTTCCTGGCCCTAAAATGCCAAAGTCTTTAAGAATGGAAACAAAATACAAACTCACAATAATTTAAAAAGGATAATCTGTAACATTCCATCAAATACTAAACACCAGGAAGGAGATAAATCTAACATATAGGAACAAATAAGAAATTACAAAAAAAGGTAGATTTAGCAGACAGACTTTCCAACATCTGTTATGAATGTGCTCATTCCTAAAAGCTTCAGAGAAAAACAAGAAAATAAAAAAAAGAGAAGTGGATGATATAATAATAAACAAAAGGATATTTCTAGAAATTAAACATACAATATCTAAGTTGAAGTAAATTAGTTAAGCCTTGACAATATAATAGATACATAAAATGTAAGTAAGTGAATGAAAAGAGATAACAATAGAAGCAAGCCAATATAAATAATATTTTAAATAAGTACAAATAACTGAAATTATACTAAATACATTATCTTAAAACAAAGGTTTTAAATTATAAAGCATTAACCAAAAGATATCTTGGAAACCACCAAATATTGGGAAATTTAATAAAATGTTTCTATAGAATGCATGACTCAAAAAAGAAATCACAAAATCTGAAAATATTTTGAATGAATGTAAATGAAACTTAAAACATTCACATTTTGTGGGACACAGCAAAAAATATTGACTATAGGGAAAACTGAAGTAAGTGCTTAAATTATAAAATCAATGGTCTTAGTTTCCACTTCAGAGTTGTTAAAACCACAAGCCCAAATGGCATTATGGTGGTCAAAGCCCCAAGCTGGTAAACCAAGGCTTAATACTTAACCTAACTTCAGTTACAAGCTGCCTGTAATGTAACCTTTACTAGTGAACATAGAAATTTCCTGGTTTCACTAGGAAATTTATTAATAGACCTCCTGCTGTTCCCCTTGGGAAGACAACCTTACCCAAAACAATGGATTCTTTGCTAATAATTTCCTTTTTTCTATTCTCTTTCTACCTTTTAAAAACTGTCTTTTTTGTAACCCTTTGGAACTCCCCTCTACTTACTGGACAGAATGCTGCCCAATTCATGAATTGATTAATAAAGACAATCAGACCTTTAAAATTTGTTTGAGTTTTTTTTTATTTAACAAAAGCTACTATAAGAACAAACTAAAGTGGTTAGAGAAAATAATAAAAATAAGACCAGAATTTATTAAAAATGAAAATAAACAAAAAAATTAAAAAACACAATTATACCTATTTTTCTTCTATAAGAAGCAAAATTTGTAGCTAGATTGTACAAATTACCAATATCAGGAATTGAGGAAAAGATATAAAGATGTCACATAAGTTAGATGATTTAATAAAAGAACATTATAATCTTAAGCAATAAGGACATATTTCAGATATTTCTTAAATTCAAAATATTTCTTATGAATATAGGTGTAAAAATTTGTAACCAAAATTTGGCAACTTGAATCTAGTTATGTATTAAAAAGATAACATACCATAACAAAAGGAGGTTTATTTTACAAATGCAAGTCCAGTTTAACAAGTCAAAAATCATGAATGTATTTTGCCATGTTAACAGAATAAAAGAAAAAAAAGCAAATTATGTCAATGGGATATAGTAATCATTTATCAAAATTCGATACCTGTTCATGGTACAACCTGCAGGAAAATAAAAAAAAGAATGGAAGTTTCTTAATCTAATAAAGCAAAACAAATGTGATACTTACGGATGAAAAGTGAATATTGTCCCACTAAGATAGGGGGTAAGACAAAGAATGTAACAGTAATTCTGTTTAACAACTGTTTTTGGAGGCCATAGCCATTGTAAAGTGTCAGTAAGGGAAAGAAATTTACACGGACTGAAGGAAAAAAAAAAAAGCAAATGTGTTATCTGCAGATAATGTTATTCTGTACCTGGAATATCCCAGAAATTCTACAGCAATGTTTCTAGAGAAAATGAGTGAGTTTAGCAAAATCATAGAATACAAGATTACTATGCAGAAATCAGTTGCATTTCTAAATAAGAGCTATAAAAATTCAGGAATTCCAATTTGAAAAATATTGTTTATAATATAACTCTGAAACATGAAATATTTGAATTTAATAAAATGACTGAAAAATGTTAAGCTAAAAACTACAGAACAGTCCAGAGAAATCCAAATTTACATATAAAATTAAAATATGACATGGTCATGAATTAATAATTCACTATTGGTAAGATAAAAATTCTCTGCAAACTGGCCTATAGATTCTATGTAAATCCAATAAAATAAAAATACTAAAAGTGCTTTTGTAGAAATGAGCAAACTGTGTGTAAAACTTATATGAATATGCAAGATATAGAATACCAAAAAATTTTTGAAAGAGTAAAATTTGTTGGAGGACTAAACACTATATGATTTCAAGACTTACTATAAAGGTAAAGCAATCAAAACAGTTTGGATACAAGGGTAAATTCCCTGTTCAATGGAAGACAACAGAAAAACCGAAATTGATCCTCATATATATGACCAAATAATATTTTACAAAGGTGACAGGGTAATTCGAAAGGGCATAAAATTTGTTTTTAATAGATCATGCTGCAACAACTAAATGTTATTGAAAAAAAAAAAAAAAGATTTGTGACATTTACCTCCCACTATATACAAAAATTAACTTTAAGAGGATCATACATTGTTTACAAAAATTAACTTTAAAAGGACCATATACTGAACTTCAAGTAAAAATTATGAAAATTATGAGTTTACCTCAAAGAGCCCTACCAGGTTCTCACAGAGAATCTCAGAAGAAGTCGTCTTTTTCTGGCGGAGAAAAGGGAAAACTAACCATTCTGAAATCAGCCCACAGATTTTTGTTCTCCTTAGCAAGGCTTTCTCTGAGAAAAACTATTTTACTGGACCCTAAATGACCTACCCAACTCTATCCCACTGTAGTCTTCTAAGCGAGGGAAGGAAAACAGCACAGGCTCATTAAAAGACTGAGATATAATTATAAGACTACAGAAAGCTTCCCCAATACCAGCCTCCATATTTTACCACCACATAATAACATAATAACAGAGAAATACAACTCCAACATAATAACAGAGAAATACAACTGAAAGTATGGTACATTTCAGACATTATTTAAGAATACTCCAGGGAAACCCAAAGAAAATAAGGGAAGAAAAACAAGAGCAAATTTTAGTTTTCAATACCTACAATTGCAGCAAACATTAAACACAGCTTAATTTTTAGATAAACATAAAAATCCACACTAAATTCCTACTTATCTCAGTTACTTTTTACTCAGAGCATCATGTATGGCTTTTAACAGAAAGTTATTAAGGCATACTAAAGAAGAAAATAAAAACCCACCCACGAATTGAAGTGACAGAGCAATACTCAAATCCAGACTTACAAATGACAGGGAAGTTAGGATGATCAGACTTGGAATTTAAAATAAATATGGCTGCTTTGCTAAAAGCTCCAGTGAAAAAGTTGACAAAATGCAAGGACAGATGGGTAATTGACAATTTTAAGAACCAATGAAAAATCCTAGAAATCAAAAACTGTATGTGAAATGAGGAATGCCTTAGGCCCATCAATACACTGGCCACAACTAAAGAAATTGGTAAGAATGAAGAAATATTAATAGAAACTCCCAAGACTGAAATGTAAAAAAAACACAAATAAATAAAAAGAAAGAATATTTGAGAAATGTAAGATAATTAATAAATGTGTCTTATGCATAATTAGAATACAAAAAGATGAGAAAAATCTACAGAAGAAATGTTTGAGGCCATAACAGAATTTTACAAATTTAATAACTGAAACAAAACCATGGATCTACAATCTAAGAGAACACCACTCAAGATACAGATAAGAAAAATCCTCACCTAGACATAATAAATTTAAACTGCAGAAAACTTAACACTTTTAAACAAAGAGTAAATATCTTGAAGGAAGCCAGAGAGAACACTTTATTTATAGAAGGCAAGTATAAGAATTTCATTAGTCTTCAGAAACCATGTAAACAAGAAGAGAATAGAATTAAATATTAAATGTGTTGAACTAAAAAAAAAAAAACCCAGCAACCTGCAATATTGTATTCAGTAAAATTATTCTTTAGAGGAAGAATAAATAAAAACTTTCTCAAACAAACCTTGCGGGAATTTGTCACTAGTATACCTGCTTTGCCCCAAATGTTAAAAAAAGTTCTTCAGAAAGCAAAAAAAAGATATATGTCAGAAACTTGGATCTGCAATAAAAAAAGAACAGTAGAGAAAGAATATGTGAATATATAATAAAGTCTTTTATTTTTTCTTATTCTTCATTCATTGCACAGATGAAAGTTTCTTCAAAATAACAATAGCAAAAAATACATAGTGATTATAGTCATATAAATATAAGTGAATAAGTGAGTAAGTGAATATATATATATATATATATGGATAAGTGAAGTGACTAACCACAATTTTGTAAGGGATACAATGGAGAGATTGGGGATACTTTGTTATGGGGTAGGGTACTTGGACTACTTGTGAAGTGGTGTAGTGATATTTGAAAGTAGATTTGGAATAGTCAAGAGCCATCACTAAATAATTAAAAGGAGGAGTATAATTGATATACTAAGGGAAGGAGAAAAAATGGAATTATATAAACTGTTCATTTAAAACCAGAGAAGTCAAGAAAATAATGAAAAACATAACCCCCCCAAAAAAGTAAAAGGACAAAACAAACAAACAAACCAACAAACCAAAAAACCTAGAAAAAGTAACAAATATGGCTGAAATTATTATATAGTGACATAAAAGAGAGCACAATTTGGGTAAAATAGGTTATACTGAAATAGTCTTGCCAAATACTAAAAAATAAACTAGTAAACAAGAGCAACAACAGACCCTAGGTTATGTTGTGTAAGGGAGATTTACAGTATTCATATTTGCTGTATTTTCTAAAATGTTCAATTTTCAACACCAAAAATGGTTAAAACATGACAAAAAAAAAAAAAAAAAGGAAAGAATAATGAGACATGACCCATACACTGGGAGTGGGGCATTTGGCAAAGGAAAAGCATGCAACAGAAACTGCAGGCAAATATTGCAAAGCAGTCATTATAAAATGTTCAAATAATAAAGAGCATTTTATTTAAAGAATTCCTGGAAGGGAGGATAATTTCTCATCAAATAAAGGCTATCAATAAGGATATATAAATTAGTTTTTAAAAAGCACCAAATGGAAAATCTGGAGTTAAGAAGTAAAAAAATCAAAGTGAAAGATTCACAAGAGCTCAACTGTAGATTTGAATTAACTGGAACTGGAACTGACACTGTCTATGAAGGATTAATTAATATTAGTCAATTTGATGGCAAAGACAAAATGCAAAAATAAAACAAAGATTCAGAATTGTGGACATAATTACATCATCAAATACATGTGGGAATAGCAAATGGAGAGAAGAGAAAGAAAAAAATACTTGAAGATAAAATGTCTGGAAATATTTCCAAATTTAAAATGAAAATTTTAAATTATACACACAAAACTCAATGAATTACAAATGAAATAAACACAGATTTCCACACTTAGATATATTATAATCAAAATGTTGAAAGGCAAAGACCAGAAAGAAATCAAACAAATACACACACACAAAAAAGAAAGAAACAAAAGCAAAATGATTTATCATATACAAAGGAAACTGAGTAAGATTTAACTTTTACTTCTCAGCAAAAATAGTGGAGCAAAAAAGATATATTTAAAGTGCTGAAGGAAAAATCTAACCAAGATTATACTATATTGTACTATTATACTATACTATTGTACTAAAGCTGTATTTCAAAAATAAAGGTGACTGCATCAATTTGCATTGCCACCAACAGAACATAAGGGTTACATTTCCTCCACATCCTCCCCAACATTTGTTATATTTTGTCTTTTTGATTCTAGCTATTATGATAGGTAGAAGGTGATATGTCCTTATGGCTTTTATTTGCATTTCCCTGATGACTGATGATGTTGAGCACCTTTTTGTGTGTCTGTTGGCCATCTGCTTAGATTCTTTTTAAAAAATATGTATTCAAGTCCCCTGCCCCTTTTTAAAATGAATTATTTGCTTTTTTGGTGTTGAGTTGTTTAATTTCCTTGTACATTTTTTATATTAACTCCTTATCAGATATATCACTTGCAAATATCTTCTCTCCTTCAATAGGTCATCTTATCATTTGTTGATTGTTTCCTTCACTGTCTAAAAGCCTTTTATTTTGTATACTCCATTTATTTTTGCTTTTGTTTCCCTTGCCCAGGGAGACATATCTAGAAAAATGTGGCTACAGCTGATGTCAGAAAGATCACTGCTTATGTTTTTTTCTAGGACTTTGTGGTGTGTGTGTGTACACACACATTATATATACACACGTGTATGTATTATATATATATATATATATATATATATATATATATGGTAGAATATTATTTGGTCATTAAAAAAAGAATGAACTCTTGTCATTTGCAGCAACATGGATGGATCTAGAAGGTATTATGCTGAGTGAATAAGTGACAAAGAGAAAGAAAAATACTATATGATTTCTTTTGTATGTGGACTCCAAAACAAAAACCAAAACAGGATCCTAAATACAGAGAACAAACTGGTAGTTACCAGAGGGGAGGTAGGTAAGGAGATGGCTGAAAGAAAGGGGATTAAGAGGTAAAAACTTCCAGCTATAAAATAAATGAGTCACAAGATGAAAGTACAGCAGAGGAAATGTAGTCAATAATCTTGTAATGATGTTGTTTGATGACAGATGGTGACCACACCTATTGTGGCAAGCCCTGAATAATGTATAGAATTATTGAATCAGGGTTGGCTGGGTGGCTCAGTCCATTAAGCATCTGCCTTCAGCTCAGGTCATGATCCCAGCATCTGGGATCAAGCCCCACGTTGGGGTCTCAGCTCAGAAGGAGCCTGCTTCTCCCTCTCCCTGCTGCTACCCCTGCTTGTACTCTCTCTCTGTCAAATAAATAAATAAAATCTTACAAAAAAGAATTACCAAATTATTTTACTGTATGCCTAAAACTAATATAACTCTGTGCCTTAATTATCTGTCAATAAAATTTTTTAAAAAGAAGGTGAAGTGTATCTATTGACAAAAACACAAACAGAATTTGTTATTGTAGATCCACCTTAAAAGGCAGGTCAAAGGAAATTCTTTGAGTTGAAAAAGTATTTTGAATATGCACAAGAAAGAAAGATAACCAGATCTTTAATTATGTTTTAAATTATTCATTATTTTTAGAGGTAAAAATATATATCTTAACACCAGACAGTATTTTGAATATGCACAAAAAATAAAGATCACCAGAAATTTAGCATGTAGGATATTTATTACAAAATACAATATAATTATATTTCCCTTTATTTTAGTAATTGATTAAAAAGCAATTGCATGATGCAATGTATATATAATTGTATTGTTGGTTTATAATATATAGAAAATAAATATATTTGACAAAGCAGCACAAAATAATTGGGCTGGAACAAAGCTGTATTTAAGTAAAGCAATGATTATAAAGAGTAATTTGAAGCCATAGAAACAAAAAAATATGGTAAACAGTGACATAACATAACAAAAACATAGCTGACAAAAATATGTAGCAAATACATGTTTGTTCTTTCTTCTCTCTGCTTTTCAACAGTACAAATATATATCGTGCTTAAATAAAGCAATAATTATAACAATGTATTTTATAGTAACCTGTATACACATAATATTTATTATAATAAAGGGAAGAAAAACAAGGGCAAGCAATTAAGTTATATAGGAGTTGTGTCACTCAAATTAGGTTAATATAAATCTGAAATGAACTTTGATAGGTTAAGATATATATTTTAACCTCTAAGAATAACCAATAATTTAAAATATAATTAAAGATCAGTATATGAAGAAAATTATTACATTCAAAAATAATGACTAAATTTAAAAAAGGAAGAGTGGAAGAAAGAAAAAAGTTACATACAGAAAATAAACAGAAAAGAGATAGCACATGTTTATCCAACTATATCAATAATATCATTAAACATGAATAGTTAACCCAAACAAAAAAGCAGAGATTGACAGACTGGCTAAAGAAAAAGGAGTTAAGATGGTGGAGGAATAGGGAGACCCTCAGCTTGCATCATCCCTTGAACACAGTCAGATAAATATTAAATCATTTTGAACCACCAAGAAATTGATCTGAAGACTGAGAAAGTAAAACTTCACAACTTGAGGTGGTAAAAGAACCACACCATGGATGGTAGAAGCAACAGAGAGTTCACTTGCGAGAAAATAACTGCAGGTTCTGTAAAAAGGAGGGAGCCCTGATTGGAGAAGAGTGAAAAAGAAAGAGATAAAGAATAAAAATACATGCAGGGGTTGCAGAAGAAAAACTGTTCCAAAAAATCACTGACTGGGAAAAAGATAGGGGATGAGTACTGAAAGTTTTTATAAACAGTGGAGTGAGAAGTCTGAAGCTTTGAAGGTCTGCACCATTGTCAGGGTCCTGCCTGGATGGCTTGGTAGTGCTCCAGTGGGGAAGGAAGATAGAGACCTGGGAGCAGGCAATGTGGTCTGAGGATTCCCTGGGTCACAATGGGAGAAACAGTTCACCTCCAAGTGCAATTCTTAGTGATGGCATGGCCTCTAGGGACAGAAGACCTGGTAGGCACCATTGAGCTGCCCTCTTCACTAGCACAGGAACAGCGACATCAGCTGAGGGCAGCAAACCTTGATGCAGGGTATTGGCTGCACTTTACCATAAACTCTGACCACTCTTCAGTCACACAACCAATTGCTGGGACAAACTAGCAAATTGCAAAAATGCTGCCAGATCCTCCCCCAGAGGATCAGCATGGGTCCACACTGTGTGGATCTCTAAAATTTAGAGTTTTGAAATCCAACCATCTGCCTAAGATAAAACACAGGAGTATTGTGCTGCATGGCAGGAGGATAGCTGATGCCCACAGGGTGAAGGCAGGGATCTGGTGGAAGCTGGGGACAAAAGAGCGGTGATTGCTATTCTGTGAAGCCTTCTTGAAAAGTGACAGCTACAAACTTCCCAACCTTGGAATGGGAGAGTGGGGCATCCCAATTCCCTGGCACCTGCACACCACCCCACCCCATCAACACTGTCCAACCTCAGTGAGCAACACAGTGGTGTTGTGGCCTGCGCGACAAATTGACCAGGGTCGAGAGGGTAAGAGGATGCTGAAAAGAAATGAAGAGACAAAGAGATGGGGGCAGGAGGAGCACCAAGGAGGATGTCCAATAGTGCCAATTTTATTCAAGGCAGCAAGGCATTATATAGTTAACAGAAACAACCATAAGAAAGTATCTATTTTTAGCTGATTACTAAAGAGTTTGCAACATGCACAGAAAATCCTTCAAGCTTTCCCATTATCTATTTCCCAAGCACCAATAGCAGATGTTCTAGCGCCAGATGTACTGACTTCAAGGCCACTCAAGACATAGTTTATGTAAGCACAGCACAGTCTTGCAATGGTGTAGTCTATACCTCGTGCAAGGACAGCAAGGACCAGCCAAGAATTTCTGGCCCCAGCCAAATCGTCTCTATCTGACTAGAAAACATGTGGGAAGTCACGTAGGCGAACGCACAACACATAGCACAGACCCTTTCTCAGTGCTACTCAACTTTATTGACCTAAGCTTTTTGTTTGGCTATTCAGCCTTTAAAAGAGGCACAAGTCAGGGCCTGGTTTGGTCCTTGTCTCAAGCCTTACTGTGGCCTCCCACACAATGGAGCCTTGAACAGCTTACAACAACCCCTCTTCATCCCACCCCTGCCCTGCAGGTGAATCTTCACCTGGGCAAGTCCACCTAAGAATCAGTGCAGCAGGCCCCAGCCCCAGAAGACCAACACAACTCCCTAACACAGGTTTTCCTAAATTAATTAAATAAATAAATAAATGCATACATAAACACATAAAACCATAAATAAATAAAAAAATAAATGAGTGTCCCAGACAAAATGACAAGATGGAGGAATTCACCCCAAAAGAAAGAAAAAGAAGAAGTCATGGCCAGGGATTTAATCAATACAGATACAAATAAAATGTCTGGGCTTGAAGAAAGCATAGACACATAGAGAATCCCTTACTGCAGAGATTAAAGAACTGAAAACTGGTTAGGCTAAAATAAAAAATGCTATCACTGAGATGCAAAACTGACTGGATGCAATGACGATGAGGATGGACAAAATGGAGAAATGAATCAATAATACAGAAGATTAAAAATACAGAAAATGGGGAGGAGTCAAGATGGCGGAAAAGTAGCAGGCTGAGACTACTTCAGGTAGCAGGAGATCAGCTAGATAGATTATCTAAAGATTGCAAACACCTACAAATCCAATGGGAGATCAAAGAGAAGAAGAACAGCAATTCTAGAACAGAAAATCAACCACTTTCTGAAAGGTTGGACTGGTGGAGAAGTGAATCCAAAGTGATGGGAAGATAGACCTCGGGGGGAGGGGCCAGATCCCGGCAAGTGGTGGAGAAACAGAGCACAAAATCAGGATTTTTAAAAGCCTGTTCCATTGAGGGACATCGCTCCAGAAGCTTAACCGGGGTGAAGCCCACATGGGTCAGCGTGGCCTCAGGTCCCACAGGGTCACAGAAGGATCGGGGGTGTCTGAGTGTCGCAGAGCTTACAGGTATTAGAATGGGGAAGCCGGCTACAGAGACAGAGCCGAGGAGTGAGCTCTAAACTAGGGGTTACCTTGAACAGGTCACAGGCTCGGTCAGCTCGGAGCGTGGCCGGAGGCCAGAGTGACGGGAGTAATTGGGCGCTGTTCTCTGAGGGCGCACTGAGGAGTGGAGACCTGGGCTCTCGGCTCCTCTGGGCCGGAGACTGGGAAGCCCCAATCTTCACTCCCGTCCTCTGGAACTCTACGGAAAGCGCTCAGGGAACAAAAGCTCCTGAAAGCAAACCCGAGCGGATTACTAAGCCCGGCCCCTGGTGAGGGCGGTGCAACTCCACTAGGGGCAAAAACACTTGAGAATCACTACAACAGGCCCCTCCCCCAGAAGATCAACAAGAAATCCAGCCAGGACCAAGTTCACCTACCAAGGAGTGTAGGTTCAATACCAAGAAGAGCAGCGGAATTCCAGAGGAGGAGAAAGCAAAGCACGGAGCTCATGACTTTCTCCCCTTGATTCTTTAGCCTTGCAGATAATTTAATTTTTTTTTCTTTTCATTTTTTTTTCTCTTCTTCTGCTAATTTTTTTAACTTTTACCCTTTTATTTTTTAACGTTTTTTAACTAGTTTATCTAATATATATATATATATTTTTTCTTTTTTATACTTTTTCTTTATTCATTTCTTATTTTAATTGTTTTTTTTTTTTTTTCCTTTCTGAACCTCTTTTTATCCCCTTTCTCCCCCCCCTCACGATTTGGGATCTCTTCTGATTTGGTTAAAGCATATTTTCCTGGGGTTGTTGCCACCCTTTTAGTATTTTACTTGCTCCTTCATATACTCTTATCTGGACAAAATGACAAGGCAGAAAAATTCACCACAAAAAAAAGAACAAGAGGCAGTACCAAAGGCTAGGGACCTAATCAATACAGACATTGGTAATATGTCAGATCTAGAGTTCAGAATGATGATTCTCAAGGTTCTAGCCGGGCTCGAAAAAGGTATGGAAGATATTAGAGAAACCCTCTCGGGAGATATAAAAGCCCTTTCTGGAGAAATAAAAGAACTAAAATCGAACCAAGTTGAAATCAAAAAAGCTATTAAAGAGGTGCAATCAAAAATGGAGGCTCTCACTGCTAGGATAAATGAGGCAGAAGAAAGAATTAGCAATATAGAAGGCCAAATGACAGAGAATAAAGAAGCTGAGCAAAAGAGGGACAAACAGCTACTGGGTCATGAGGGCAGAATTTGAGAGATAAGTGACACCATAAGACGAAACAACATTAGAATAATTGGGATTCCAGAAGAAGAAGAAAGAGAGAGGGGAGCAGAAGGTATATTGGAGAGAATTATTGGAGAGAATTTCCCCAATATGGCAAAGGGAACAAGCATCAAATCCAGGAGGTTCAGAGAACCCCCCTCAAAATCAATAAGAATAGGTCCACACCCCGTCACCTAATAGTAAAATTTACAAGTCTTAGTGACAAAGAGAAAATCCTGAAAGCAGCCTGGGAAAAGAGTCTGTAACATACAATGGTAAAAATATTAGATTGGCAGCAGACTTATCTACAGAGACCTGGCAGGCAAGAAAGAGCTGACATGATATATTCAGAGCACTAAAAGAGAAAAACATTTGGCAAAGAATACTCTATCCAGCTAGGCTACCATTGAAAATAGAAGGAGAGATTAAAAGCTTCCAGGACAAACAAAAACTGAAAGAATCAGCAAACACCAAACCAGCTCTACAGGAAATATTGAAAGGGGTCTTCTAAGCCAAGAGAGAGCCTAAAAGTAGTAGATCAGAAAAGAACAGAGACAATATACAATAACAGTCACCTTACAGGCAATACAGTGGCACTAAATTCATATCTCTCAATAGTTACCCTGAATGTTAATGGGCTAAATGCCCCAATCAAAAGACACAGGGTATCATGATGGATAAAAAAACAAAACCCATCTATATGTTGCCTACAAGACACTCATTTTAAACCCGAAGACACCTCCAGATTTAAACTGAGGGGGTGGAAAAGAATTTACCATGCTAATGGACATCAGAAGAAAGCAGGAGTGGCAATCCTTATATCAGATCAATTAGATTTTAAGCCAAAGACTATAATAAGAGATGAGGAAGGTTACTATATCATACTCAAAGGGTCTGTCCAACAAGAAGATCTAACAATTTTAAATATCTATGCCCCTAACGTGGGAGCAGCCAACTATATAAACCAATTAATAACAAAATCAAAGAAACACATCAACAATAATACAATAATTGTAGGGGACTTTAACACTCCCCTCACTAAAATGGACAGATCATCCAAGCAAAAGATCAACAAGGAAATAAAGGCCTTAAATGACACACTAGACCAGATGGATATCACAGATATATTCAGAACATTTCATCCCAAAGCAACAGAATACACATTCTTCTCTAGTGCACATGGAACATTCTCCAGAATAGATCACATCCTCGGTCCTAAATCAGGTCTCAACTGGTATCGAAAGATTGGGATCATACCCTGCATATTTTCCGACCACAATGCTGTGAAGCTAGAACTCAATCACAAGAGGAAATTTGGGAAGAACCCAAATACATGCAGACTAAACAGCATCCTTCTAAAGAATGAATGGGTCAACCAGGAAATTAAAGAAGAATTGAAAAAATTCATGGAAGCAAATGATAATGAAAACACAACGGTTCAAAATCTGTGGGATACAACAAAGGCAGTCCTGAGAGGAAAATATATAGCGGTACAAGACTTTCTCAAGAAACAAGAAAGGTCTCAGGTACACAACCTAACCCTACACCTAAAGGAGTTGGAGAAAGAACAAGAAAGAAAGCCTAAACCCAGCAGGAGAAGAGAAATCATAAAGATCAGAGCAGAAATCAGTGAAATAGAAACCAAACCAAACAAAACAAAACAAAACAATAGAACAAATCAACGAAAGTAGGAGCTGGTTCTTTGAAAGGATTAATAAGATTGATAAACCCCTGGCCAGACTTATCAAAAAAAAAAAAAAAAAAAAAAGGAGGAAGGACCCAAATAAATAAAATCATGAATGAAAGAGGAGAGATCACAACTAACACCAAAGAAATACAGACAATTATAAGAACATACTATGAGCAACATTATGCCAACAAATTTGACAATCTGGAAGAAATGGATGCATTCCTAGAGACATATAAACTACCACAACTGAGCCAGGAAGAAATAGAAAGCCTGAACAGACCCATAACCAGTAAGGAGATTGAAACAGTCATCAAAAATCTCCAAACAAACAAAAGCCCCAGGCCAGACAGCTTCCCGGGGGAATTCTACCAAACATTTAAAGAACTAATTCCTATTCTCCTGAAACTGTTCCAAAAAATAGAAATGGAAGGAAAACTTCCAAACTCATTTTATGAGGCCAGCATCACCTTGATCCCAAAACCAGACAATGATCCCATCAAAAAAGAGAACTACAGACCAATATCCTTGATGAACACAGATGCGAAAATTCTCACCAAAATACTAGCCAATAGGATTCAACAGTACATTAAAAGGATTATTCACCACGACCAAGTGTGATTTATTCCAGGGCTGCAAGGCTGATTCAACATCCGCAAATCAATCAATGTGATACCACACATTAATAAAAGAAAGAACAAGAACCATATGATACTCTCAATAGATGCTGAAAAAGCATTTGACAAAGTACAGCATCCCTTCCTGATCAAAACTCTTCAAAGTGTAGGGATAGAGGGCACATACCTTAGTATTATCAAAGCCATCTATGAAAAACCCATCGCAAATATCATTCTCAATGGAGAAAAACTGAAAGCTTTTCTGCTAAGGTCAGGAACAGGGCAGGGATGTCTATTATCACCACTGCTATTCAACATAGTACTAGAAGTGCTAGCCTCAGCAATAAGACAACAAAGGAAACTAAGGCATCCAAATCGGCAAAGAAGAAGTCAAACTATCACTCTTTGCAGATGATATGATACTATATGTGGAAAACCCAAAAGACTCCACTCCAAAACTGCTAGAACTGGTATAGGAATTCAGTAAAGTGTCAGGATATAAAATCAATGCACAGAAATCAGTCGCATCTCTCTACACCAACAACAAGACAGAAGAAAGAGAAATTAAGGAGTCCATCCCATTTACAATTGCACCCAAAACTATAAGATACCTAGGAATAAACCTAACCAAAGAGGCTAAGAATCTATACTTAGAAAACTATAAAGTACTCATGGAAGAAATTGAGGAAGGCACAAAGAAATGGAAAAATGTTCCATGCTCCTGGATTGGAAGAATAAATATTGTGAAAATGTCTATGCTACCTAAAGCAAACTACACATTTAATGCAATTCCTATCAAAGTATCATCCATTTTTTTCAAAGAAATGGAACAAATAATCCTAAAATTTATATGGAACCAGAAAAGACCTCGAATAGCCAAAGGAATATTGAAAAAGAAGCCAAAGTTGATGGCATCACAATTCTGAACTTAAGCTCTATTACAAAGCTGTCATCATCAAGACAGCATGGTACTGGCACAAAAACAGACACATAGATCAATGGAACAGAATAGAGAGCCCAGAAATAGACCCTCAACTCTATGGTCAACTAATCTTCGACAAAGCAGGAAAGAATGTCCAATGGAAAAAAGACAGCCTCTTCAATAAATGGTGTTGGGAAAATTGGACAGCCACATGCAGAAAAATGAAATTGGATCATTTCCTTACACCACACATGAAAATAGACTCAAAATGGATGAAGGACCTCAATGTGAGAAAGGAATCCATCAAAATCCTTGAGGAGAACACAGGCAGCAACCTCTTTGACCTCAGCCGCAGCAACATCTTCCTAGGAACATCGCCAAAGGCAAGGGAAGCAAGGGCAAAAATGAACTATTGGGATTTTATCAAGATCAAAAGCTTTTGCACAGCAAAGGAAACAGTTCACAAAACCAAAAGACAACTGACAGAATGGGAGAAGATATTTGCAAACGACATATCAGTTAAAGGGCTAGTGTCCAAAATCTATAAAGAACTTAGCAAACTCAACACCCAAAGAACAAATAATCCAATCAAGAAATGGGCAGAAGACATGAACAGACATTTCTGCAAAGAAGACATCCAGATGGCCAACAGACACATGAAAAAGTGCTCCATATCACTAGGCATCAGGGAAATACAAATCAAAACCACAATGAGATACCACCTCACACCAGTCAGAATGGCTAAAATTAACAAGTCCGGAAATGACAGATGCTGGCGAGGATGTGGAGAACGGGGAACCCTCCTACACTGTTGGTGGGAATGCAAGCTGGTGCAACCACTCTGGAAAACAGCATGGAGGCTCCTCAAAATGTTGAAAATAGAACTACCCTATGACCCAGCAATTGCACTGCTGGGTATTTACCCTAAAGATACAAACGTAGTGATCTGAAGGGGCACGTGCACCCGAATGTTTATAGCAGCAATGTCTACAATAGCCAAACTATGGATAGAACCTAGATGTCCATCAACAGATGAATGGGTAAAGAAGATGTGGTATATATACACAATGGAATGAAATGGAAGCCATCAAAAGAAATGAAATCTTGCCATTTGCGACGACGTGGATGGAACTAGAGGGTATCATGCATAGCGAAATAAGTCAATCGTAGAAAGACAACTATCATATGATCTCCCTGATATGAGGGAGAGGAGATGCAACATGGGAGGTTAAGGGGGTAGGAGTAGAGTAAATGAAACAAGATGGGATTGGGAGGGAGACAAACCATAAGTGACTCTTAATCTCACAAAACAAACTGAGGGTTGATGGGGGGAGGAGGTTGAGAGAAGGGGGGGTGGGGTTATGGAGAATGGGGAGGGTATGTGCTATGGTGAGTGCTCTGAAATGTGTATACCTGGCCATTCACAGACCTGTACCCCTGGGGATAAAAATATATGTTTATAAAAAATAAAAACAAATTAAATTAAAAAAATAAATCTTTCATATAAATCTAAAAAAAAAGTACAGAAAATAATGAAGCTGAAAAAAGAAGGAAAGAAAAATATTATCTCACAAATATAGACTTAGGGAACTCAGCAACTCTCTTAAAGTTTAATAACGTTTGTACCAAGGGAGTCCCAGAAGATGAGAAAGGAAAAGGAGTGGAAGGTTTATTTGAGCAAATCATAGCTGAAAATGTCCCTAATTGGGGTAAGGAAATAGATATTAAAATCCAAAAGCACAGAGAACTCCCATTCAATTTAACAAAAACCAGCCGTCACCAAGACATATGATAGTTGAATTCACAAAATACAAAGACAAGGAAAAATCCTGAAAGCAGAAAGGGATAAACAGTCCTTAACCTACAAGAGAAGACAGATCAAGTTTGCAGCAGATCTGCCGACAGACATTTAGCAGGTAAGAAAAAATTGGCATGATATATTTAATGTGATGAATGAGACAAATATCAAACTAAGGATATTTACCCAGCAAGGTTGTCATTCAGAATAGGAGAGACAAAGAGTTTCCTAGACAAGCAAAAACTAAAGGAGTTCATGAACACTATACCAGTCCAGTATGAAATATTAAAGGGGAATCTTTGAGTGGGGAAAGAATGACCAAATGCAACAAAATTTAGAAAGGAACAGAGAACATCACCAGAAACACCAAGTTTACAGGTAACACAAGAGCATTAAATTCATATCTATCAATAATCACTCTGAATGTAAATGGACTAAATGCTCCAATCAAAAGACATACAGCATCACCTATCTCTCTGCTGTCTACAAAACCCTCACACTCATTTTAGACCCAAAGACATTTGCATATGGAAATAGAGGGGATGGAGAACCATCTATCATGTTAATATATGCCTAAAGAAAACCAGAGTAGACGTATTTATATCAGACAAAGTAGATTTTAAACCAGACTGCAATGAGAGATGAAAAAGGACATCTTATCATAATTAAATAGTATATTCATCAAGAACATCTGACAACTGTAAATATTTATGCCTCCAACTTGGGAGCACCCAAATATATAAATCGACCAATAACAAACATAAAGAAACTCATTAATAACAATACAATAATAGTGGGGGTCTTAAACACCCCACCATGGCAATGGACAGATCATCTAGGCAGAAAATCAATAAGGTTTGAATGGGCCAGATGGACTTTAGAGATACATTCAGAACATTTCATTCTAAAACAGGAGAATATACATTCTTTTCAAGTGCACTTGGAACATTCTTCAGAAGAGCTCACAAATTAGCCCTCAATAAAAAGATTGAGATCATACCATGCATATATTCAGACCACAATGCTATGAAACTTGAAGTCGACTACAAGGAAAAAATTGGAAAAACCATAAATACATGGAGGTTAAAGTAAACCTATTTAAGAATGAATGGGTTAAAACCAGGAATTAAAGAAGAAATAAAAAAAAATACATAGGAGCAAATGAAAAATAGTTCAAACCTTTGTGCTACAGCAAAGGTTGTCCAAAAATGAAGTATATAGCATTATAAGCACAACTTAAGAACAAGAAAAGTCTCAAATACACAATCTAACCTTTCATCTAAAGGAGCTAGAAAAGGAACAGAAATAAAGTTGTAAAAGAAGGGAAGTAATAAAGATTAGACCAGAAATGTTTAAAAAATGTACAAACAAACTAACAAAACAGTAGAATTCAATGAAACCGAGAGCTGGTTCTTTCAAAGAATTAATTGACAAACTCCTAGCCAGACTTATCAAAAAGAAAAGAGAAAGGACCCAAATAAATAAAAT
The DNA here is from genome assembly GCF_010015895.1 of Lontra canadensis. Taxonomy (NCBI): domain Eukaryota; kingdom Metazoa; phylum Chordata; class Mammalia; order Carnivora; family Mustelidae; genus Lontra; species Lontra canadensis. The sequence goes on from NW_022631115.1 coordinate 3,906,100, forward strand.
CATGAATGAAAGAGGAGAGATCACAGCCAACACGGAAGAAATACAATTGCAAGAGAATATTATGCAAAATTATATGCCAACACACTGGGAAATCTGGAAGAAATGGACAAATTCCTAGAAAAAAACAAACTAGCAAAATTGAAACAGGAAGCAATAGTAAATTTGAACAAACCCCCTAACCAGAAAAGAAGTTCAATCAGTATTTAAAAATCTCCCAACAAACAAAACTCCAGAGCCAGATAGCTATCTAGGGGAATTATACCATATATTTAAGGAAGAGTTAACACCCATACTTCTCAAACTTTTCTAAAAAATAGAAATAGAAGGAAAACTTTCAAACTCATTCTACATGGCCAGCATTACCTTGAATCCAAAACCAAATGAAGGACCCCAGTACAAAGGAGATTTTTGGCTAATATCCTGAGGAATATGATGCAAAATTTCTTGATATGATACTAGCAAATCAAATCCAATGGTATATAAAAAGAATTATTCACCACAATCCAGTGGCATTTATTCCTGGGCTGCAAGTGTGGTTCAATATTCACATATCAATCAACATGATACACCACATTAAAAAAGAAAAGATAGGAACCATATGATCCTTTCCATAGATGCAGAAAAATCATTTGACAAAATAGAGCACACATTCTTGATAAAAACTCACAACCAAAAAGGTATAGATGGAACATAACTCAACATCTTAAAAGCCATATACAAAAGACCCACAACTAATGTCATCCTCAATGGGGAAAAACAGAGCTTTTCCTCTAAGGTCAGGAGAAATACCGGGATCTCCATTTTCACCATTATTATTTAACATAGTACTGGAAGATTTAGCCTCAGCCATCAGACAACAAAAAGAAATAAAAGACATCCAAACCAGCAAGGAAGAAGTCAAACTTTTACTATTTGTAGATGACATAATATTCTATGTAGAAAATCTGAAAGACTCAGCCCCCTCACCCCACAAAATCACTGGAATTAATACAGGAATTCAGCAAAGTTGCAGTATATAAAATCAATGTACAGAAATCTGTTGCATTTCTATACACCCATAATGAGGAAGCAGAAAGAGAAATCAAAGAATTGATCCCATTTATAATTCCATGAAAAAACCATAAGATGCCTAGGGATAAACCCCACCAAAGAAGTAAAATATCTGTATTATGAAAACTATAGAATACTTATGAAAGAAATTGGGACATAAAGAAATGGGACAAAATCCCATGCTCATGGATTGGAAGAACAAATATTGTTAAAATGTCTATAACACCCAACACAGTCTACACATTTAATGCAGTCTCTATCAAAATACCACCAGCACTTTTCACAGAGCTATAACAAATAATCCTATATTTTTTATGAAACCACAAAAGACCTCAAATAGCCAAAGCAAACCTGAAAAAGAAAAGCAAACTGGAGGCATCACAGTTATGGGATTCAAGCTCTATTTCAAAGCTATAATCATCAAGACAGTATGGTACTGGCACAGAAACAGGTGCATAAATCAATTGAATAGAGCAGAAAACCCCAAAATGGACCAAGAACAATCTGGTCAACTAATCTTTGATAAAACAGGAGAATATCTAATGGAAAATAGGCAATGTCTTCAACAAATGTTGTTGAAGAAACTGGACATCAATATGCATAAGAATGAAATTGGACCACTTCCTTACACCATACACAAAAATAAATTCAAATTGGAATAAAGACCTAAATGTAAGACAGGAAACCATCAAAATCATAGGGGCAGCAACTTTGTTGACCTTGGCCATAGCAGCTTCTTACTAGAAAAGTCTCCTGATGCAGGGGAAATAAAAGTAAAAATGAACTATCAGGACCTCATCATGATAAAAACTTTCTGCACAATGAAGGAAAATAATCAACAAAACTAAAAGGCAGACTACAGAATGGGAGAAGATATTTGCAAATGAAATATCTAATAAAGGGTTAGTATCCAAAATCTACAAAGACCTTATCAAATTCAATAACCAAGAAATAAATAATCCAGTTAAGAAATGGGCAGAAAAAATGAATATAGATTTTTCTAAAGAAGACATCCAGATGGTTAACAAACACATGAAAAAAGGCTCAACATTACTCATCATCACGGAAATAAAAGTCAAAACCACTATGTGATACCACCTCAACTCACACCTGTCAGAATGACTAAAATTAACAACACAAGGAACAATAGATGTTGATGAGGAGGCAGAGAAAGGGAACTCTCTTAAACTGTCGGTGAGAACGCAAACTGGTTCAACCATTCCAGAAAACAGCATGGAGGATCCTCAAAAAGTTAAAAATCAAACTACCCTATGACCCAGCAATTGCACTACTAGGTATTTACCCCAAAATACAAAAATACTGATTTGAAGGGACACATGCACCCTAATGTTTACAGCAGCAGTATTACCAACAACAGTCAAACTATGGAGAGAGTGCTAATGCTGAATGGATAAAGAAGTGATACACACACACACACACACACACACACACACAAATATATACACACACTAGAATATTACTCAACCATCAAAATAATAGAAATCTTGCCATTTGCAATGATGTGGTTGTAGCTAGAGTATATTATGCTTAACAAAATAAGTCACAGAAAGACAAAATACCATATTATTTCACTTATATGTGGAATTTAATAAACAAAAGAGTTGAACAAATGGGAAAGGGAAAAAAGTGAGAAAGAAAGAAGCAAACCATAAAAGACTCATAACAATAAAGAACAAACTGAGGATTGATAGAGGGATGACAGTGGAGGATGGGCTAAATAAATACAAATTTGGAAGAAAAAAAAACAAAAACATAAACAAAACTAGATTGAATTAAAAAAAAATAGAAGGAACGGAAGAATCAAAATGGATATTTAACTCTATGTCCATAAAACTTAACATTGTGTCAACCAGTTAAATGCTGCTCACACAGTTACCTTATCAATATATTAGAGTTTCCATTGCAAGGCCAAAATGAATAATTAATTCTTAATAAAACTCAACATTATAAAAAAAGAAAAATGTATCATCCATAGGAGACAAACTTTATATAAAGATTTATAAATAGGTTGAAAGTGAAAGAATGGAAAATAATATACCATGCAAACAATAAATATCAGAAAGCTGAAGTAGATTTATGGTATCAGCAAAAATAGAAACAAATCAATAGAAATAAGAGATATTTTTGTAATGCTAAAAGTCAATGAGAAAATATAACAGTTAAAAACATGTACCAAGAATAGAACCCTGAAATACATGATGCAAAACTGATAGAACTGAGGGGAGATCTAACACACCATTTAATAATAAGTAAAACAATTTAGCAGATTTATGGAAAATGTAAAAAAAAAAAAGTTTAGTAACACTATTTCTCTCTTGACTAATGCACATTGATAGATGGTCCCAATGAACCACCACAAAAGTGCACATAAAATATTCTCCAGTTAAACCATATTCTACTTCATCAAAGAAATCTTAATGCTGAAATCATACACATGTCCTCTGATAGAATGGGATTAAATTTTTTAAACAGTGGGAAATTAACAAATATTTATTAATAAAAAATTGTAATAACCAATGAATTAAAGAAAAATCACATGATGAAATAACAAGGACTTTGAGATGAATTTTTTAAAAGATCAAGATCAAGCCATAAGATATGGCTTAAAGAATATTCACAGGAAAAAAACATGGCTATTACCTATATTAAAAAAGCAGAAAGTTCTCAAATCACTAACTAATTTTTCCATTGTCTTGGCCTTTGTTCTCTTATCCAAGATCATATGATTATATTGATATGAATCTATTGATGTGGATCTGGGCTCTTTGTTCTGTTCTATTAATTCCTTTCTGTATGCTTTTGCCAATACCATACTGTCTAGATTACTAGACAGTAAGATGTAGTACTAGATGTACATTTACTAGGTGTACTAAATCTTTTTTTTTTAAAGATTTTTTATTTACTTATTTATTTAACAGACAGAGATCACAAGTAGGCAGAGAGACCGGCAGAGAGAGGAGGAAGCAGGCCCCACACAGAGCAGAGAGCCCGACACGGGGCTCGATCCCAGGACCCTGAGATCATGACCCAAGCTGAAGGCAGAGGCCTTAACCCACTGAGCACCCAGGCACCCCTAGGTGTACTAAATCTTGAAGTTGGCTAGTATAAGTCCCCCTGATTATTTTCCTTCAATATGGTGTTGGCGATTCTGGTTTTTTTTTTTTTGCCTTTCTATATAAACTTCGAAGTCATTGTGTTGATACCCATACAATAACTTGCTGGGATTTTATTTAGATTGCATTGAATCTATAAATAAAATTGGAAAAACTGACATCTTGAAAATATTGAATCTTTCTATACATATAGAAAAAAGTATTTATTTATTTATTTATACATATAGAAAAATTTATTTAATTTCCTTTTGATTTCTTTCAACATTTATATTTCTCCTCTTATAGCTTTTGCATACTTTTTTCAGTTTTTATCTATTTGATAAGCACCATGTAAAATATTTCAAACGTAAAATATTTCAAATATATATAATAAAATAATTTATTATAACGGTGATTAGTGGTGATAAAACCAGTATTCTTTGTAATTTAAAGTAATGAATGCAAGAAGAAAACATTTATAATCCTAAAGAAGGATTAAACAATTTATATTGTTTTTTTAACTCCTCAAAATTATCCAAAATTTCTGAAGCTCTCTTCTGTTATTCTTCCTATCTTGCTCTGTCACTTCTCCCCTAGAGCTGGTATTGGCAGTGGTGTGAGAAATACTGCTTTCCGACTGGAGATTTGGACCATGACCCAATTCTGCGCCTTTGCTGTGACTTTAAATCTTTACCAATTTAAATACTAATAGGAAACTTATCAACTGGAATGTGAGTCAGAACATAGAAGGATGCTGTTTTCATGTGTTACATGTATAATTTCTCAAAAGTTAGTGGTGGGATAATAGTCAAATAAAACTGGGTATTTAGGTATATTCTTTTTTGTTAATGAATGTGGCTTTTCCTGTATCTTAAAAAAAGTTAAATCAGCAGTGTTTTTTCTTTGTGGCATTATAATGGAAAACTTCTTGATTTCCTGAGCCTAATATAAATAATAGGAATTCAATAAGTAAAAAGTAATCTAAAGCAAGGATTTTTAAAAATTATTATTTACATATTTGTTTCATTATTTGTTTCATAACAAACATTATTTGTTTCAGGAGTACAGGTCTGTGATTCATCAGTCTTACACAATACACAGTGCTCACCATAACACATAACCTCCCTGATGTCCATCACCCAGCCACCCCATCCACTCCAGCAACCCTCGGTTTGTTTCCTGAGATTAAGATTCTTTTATTATTTGTCTCCCTCTCCGGTTTCATCTTGTTTCATTTTTAACTCTCTTCCTCTATGATCCTCTGCCTTGTTTGTCAAATTCCACATAATAGTGAGATCATATGATAATTGTCTTTCTCTGATTGACTTATTTTGCTTAGTAAAATAACTTCCATTCATATTGTTGTAAATGACAAGATTTCATTTTTGATGGCTTCTTTATGCATTTATTTCTTGATGGACATCTGGGTTCTTTCTATTGTTTGGCTATTGTGGACATTGCTGCTATCAACATTGGGGTACAGGTACCCCTTTGGATTACTACATTTGTATATCTGGGGTGAATAACCAGTAGTGCAATTGCAGGGTCGCAGGGTACCTCTATTTTCAACTTTTTGAGGAAACTCCATATTGTTTTCCAGAGTGGCTGCACCAGCTTCCATTCCCTCCAACAGTGTAAGGGGGTTCTCCTTTTTCTGCATCCCCACCAACACCTGTTGTTTGCTGACTTATTAATTTTAGCCATTCTGACTGGTGTGAGGTGGTATCTCGCTGTGGTTTTGATTTGTATTTCCCTGATGCCTAGTGATGTTGAACATTTTTTTTTATGAGTCCATTGGTCATTTGGATGTCTTCTTTCCAGAAATTTCTGTATATGTCTTCTGCCCATTTCTTGATTGGAATATTTGTTCTTTGGGTGTTGAGTTTGATAAGTTCTTTATAGGTTTTGGATACTAGCTCTTTATGATATGTCTTTATGATATGTCATTTAAAGCAAGGATTTTTAATCTAATATTTCAGGGCATGGCAAATGTTTTAACTTTATGTAATAATCCTTATTTTTTACCTCTCTAAGCTCAAGTCCCAACAGAAATAAGATTTTTAAACTTATTATCTCCTCATTTTTTCTAAAAAAATATTTATTGTATATGTATTTCTATACTGTCATACAAGAAACAAAAAATGTGCGGCGCCTGGCTCAATCATTAAGAGTCTTCCTTCACCAATGTCATGATCCCAGGGTCCTGGAAATGAGACCCACAGAGGGCTTCCTGCTTTGCAGGGAGCCTGCTTCTCCCTCTTCCACTTCCCCTGCTTGTGTTCCCTCTCTCACTGTCTCTCTCTGTCTAATAAATAAATAAAATCTTTAAAAATAGAAATTAAAAATGTCATAAAAGAACACAGACTAGTATCTCAGATTAGAGTAAATAAGTAGAGGATCTTAAATTTATAAAACCTCATGGGATTAAGTGTAATATTTATAACAGGTTTTGCATTATCAATATGCTACTACTTGGCTTATCATTATGTAGATTATTATATAATATATGTGTAAATATATGTGTTGAACTTTTAAATAAGTAATCTAATACTAATTTTCATGATAAATGTTAAATCTGCAAAATTTCAAAAAGTCAATTGCTAGATCATATTAATATTTAGATGAATTTATGTTAATGCAAGTTTTTAAGATATGCTGAAAAAACAATCTAGATGAATTTGACTATTTCAGCTCAAATATACTGGCTGGATATAATTTCTGTAATAGATAAAACAAAATTTATTAGGAAGTTGTAATTTATACAATTACATTTTGCAAGTAATAAAATTCATCCATGTTTGAGTTTCTTCAAGCAGGGCTAGCCTAGTAAAAAAATAGTATTCCTGATTTTTGCTTTTTCTTTTTCTGTAAAATCTTCCCATTTTTCTGAAGACCTTGTGGAAAATAAATATTATATTTGATAGAACCAAAAATTATACAAACAAGAATAATATATGAAAACAATGCCAAACAAAAAATCTCACTCATACATTTTCTATAAAAAGCATTTTTAAGATGGAGGAGTGTAAGCATATGGGTATGTGATACTGAATAGAGAGTGCAATAACAGAATAACATTATAACTTTGTATTTCCCTAATGATAAGCTAAATCTATGAAAGCTTACTCTACAAACATTAAAAATAATTGTGGGTATCATCTCGCTAATTGCTACAACTGTCACTTAATACACATTGGTAAAGATAATTTCTGACTCTACATAATTATATTAAAGAAAAATAGTCCTTAGAAAGTATGATTAATTTCAAGTCCAAGATAAAATAGTACAATAAAATGGGTGTTATAATAACAGTTGTGAATTAATTAATATCATTAATTATACCTTGGGAAGCTGGAAACTTTTAAATACAGAACACTTAAAAAGTAGTAGGGCTTATACAACTTTAATGAACTTTGGAATATTCTAAACAGATTTTGTATTCATTTCTTTTATTTATTTACACGTGGAATTAAAATTACAAACACATGCATACACCTATATGTACACGTTTACAAAACGGTTTTTAAGAATGTGTAAACAAACTTTCATGAAAAATGTGTGTTCCAAAAAGTTGGTTCAAGGAAATTAGCACATAGAAATTAGCACAATGACTCTTACCCTCATCACTTCTAGGCAGCCATGGAATTTTACCAACAAATACAGTATAGGTAATATAACACAGGATAGAGAAAAACAGTCTTAAAATTCAGTCTTGTACTCAGTGTTCCCACTGCATACACCTTAGTGTCTAAAGGAAGTAACCTGTAATTATTAATTTCCTTATCTGACCCTTTAATAATTGGACATTAAAGTGGCTCCTTGAAGTTAATTGTTCTCACACTGAAGGCACTTTGGGTAAGGGTTTCTGGACACCAACCTGAAAAACAACCATTGTTTGCTATCTCAAATTAGTTACTCCTATGATTATGGTGAGCCATTGTTCTTAGGAGTGGGAGGGAGATACTTATAAATTGATTGTGGGTAAGCAAAGGGATTAAGAGTCACTAGCCTGAGGATCTGCAGAAGCATTATATAGGGATCTCAAGTGTGAAATGGTAACCCCATAGAGGCAATACCCAGGGATCAGCAACTTTCTGGGCTATTATTTGACTATTTACTCATTAGCAGCTAAAGTTTTTCATCCATAAGATAAAGACTTTGATTTAATCATCTCTTGTGTACTATTTTTTTAATCGAGGTATAATTGACATATAACCTATTATTTTCAGGTATACAACATAATAATTCTATATTTGTTAACTACTAATTGATCGCAATGAGTCTAGTTACTATCAGTACAAATAGTGAAAAAAATTTTCTTGTGATGAAATCTTTTAAGATTTACTCTCTTAGCAACTTTCAAATATGACATGCAGTGTTATTAACTACAGTCACTATACTCTATATTATATCCCAGGATTTGTTTTATAGCTGGGAGTTTATACGTTTTGACTTCAACCTATTTTACTCACCTCCTAACACTCCTCCTCTCTGGCAAGCCATTCTCTATGGTTGTGTTTGTTTGTGTTGTTTTCTTTTTTTGATTCCACATATAAGTAAAATCATACAGTATTTGTCTTCTTTGGCTTATTTCACTTAACATAATGTCCACAAGGCCCATCCATATTGTTACAAATGGTAAAATTCCATTTTTTATGGCTGAGTAGTATTTCAGAGTGTGTGTGTGTGTGTGTGTGTGTGTGTGTGTGTGCCTGCCATATCTTCTTTATCTTTTCATGCAGAATTCCCCAGAGAAGATGTCTGGTCCTGGAATTTTGTTTGTTGGAGGTTTCTGATTACTGTTTTTTTTTTTTTTCTTTTCTTTTCTTTTTTAACCAGTAATCTATCTATTCAGAATTTCTATTCATGATTCAGTCTTAAAAAGTTGTAGGTTTCCAGGAACTTACCCATTTCTTTTAGGTTGTCAAATTTGTTGGCATATAAATATTTATAATAGTCTCTTAAGATACTTTGTGTATCTGTGGTATCCAGTGTATGTCTCTTCCTTTTTTTTTTTTAATTTTATTTATTTGAGTTCACTCTCTTTTGTCTTGGTGAGACTATCTAGAGATTTGTCAGTTTTATTTATTTTTTCAAAACAGTAGTTCATAGTTATATGCATCTTTTCTATTGTCTTTTTTATTGTATTTTTTTACTTATTTCCATTCTTATCTTTGTTATTTCAACCCTCTAATAACTTTGGGATTCACTTTTTCCTTTTCTATTTTTTTTGAGGAGAAAAGTTAGATTGTTTATTTGGGATTTCTCTTGTTTCTTGAGATAGGACTATATCAGTATGAAATTCCCTCAGAACTACTTTTGCTGCATCCCATGAATGTTGGTATGTTGTTTCATTTTTCATTTGTCTCAAGGTATTTATTTCTCCTTTGCTTTTTGGTTGTTCAGTACCATGTTGTTTAATCTCCACATATTTGTGATTTTTTTGGTCTTCTTATTTTTTAAAAGATTTTATTTGTGTATTTGACAGAAAGAGAGACAGCAAGAGTAGGAACACAAGCAGGGGGAGTGGGAGAGGGAGAAGCAGGCTTCACACTGAGCAGGGAGCCCAATGTGGAGCTTGATCCCAGGACCTGGGGATCATGACCCAAGCTGACCCTAGGATCATGACCTGAGCTAAAGGCAGACACTTAATGACTGAGCCACACAGGTGCCTCTGGTTTTCTTGTAATCAATTATTAGTTTCATACCACTGTGGTCTGAAAAGATGATTGATATGATTTCAGCCTTCTTTAGTATATTAAGACTTATTTTGTGTCCTAACATATCTATCCTGGAGAAGATTCTATAGACAATGGAGAAGAATGTTTGTACTGCTGCTTTTGGATAGAATGTTCTGTATATATCTACTACATCTATCTGGTCTAATGTGACATGTAAAGCCAAAGTTTCCCTATTGATTTCCTGTTTGAATAATCTATTCATTGATCTGTGTGAGGGTATTAAAATCCCCTAGTATCACTGTATTGCTGTCTATCTCCCTACTTAGATCGTTAATATTTGCCTTAGATATTTAGGTGTTCCTATGTATGGTAAATAAATATTTGCAAATGTTTTCTTTTGTTGGATTGACCCCCTTATCATTATGCAATGTCTTTCTTTGTCTTTTAGTACAGTCTTTGTTTTAAGGTCTATTTTGTCTGATATAAATGTAGATATTCCATATTTCTTTTGGTTTCTATTTCTGTGGAACATCTTTTTCCATCCTATTTCTCTCAGTCTGTGTATGTCATTACAGCTGAAGTGAGTCTTATAGGCAGCATATAGATGTAACTTTTCTTTTTTAAATTCATGCAGCCATTCTGTGTTTTTTGATTGGATAATTTAGCCTATTTTACATTTAAAGTAATTATTGACAGGTATATGCTGACTGTGGTTTTGTTAATTGTCTGGATGTTTTGTAGTTCCCCTGTTCCTTTCTTCTCTTGCTCTCTTTCTTTGTGGTTTGATGACTTTCTTCATGTTATGCTTAGATTTCTTACTATTTTTTTTGTATATCTACTAGAGAATTTTGCTTTTTGGTTAACATGAGGCTTATATATAATAACCTATATTTATAACAATCTGTTTTATGTTGATAACAATTTAAGTTTGGACACATTCTAAAATTGTACATTTCCCCTCCCCACCATGTGTGTTTTTTTTTTTTTAAGATTTTATTTATTTATTTGACAGAGAGAGACATAGTAAGAGAGGGAACACAGGCAGAGGGAGTCGGGGAGGAAGAAGCAGGCTTCCCGCCAAGCAAGTAACCCAATATGGGACTCAATCCCAGGACCCTGAGATCACGACCTGAGCTGAAGGCAGCAGGACCCTGAGATCACGACCTGAGCTGAAGGCAGATGCTTAATGACAGCCATACAAGCACTCCATGTTTTATGTTTTTGATGTTACATTTTACATACTTAATTTTGTGTATCTCTTAACTAATTATTGTGTTTATAATTATTTTTACTACTTTTGTTTTTTGTTGGAACTCAACCCGGATCCTTGCCAATGTGACTGGGGTCCTATGGAATCATGTGAGAAAACTCCAGGAGATGGAGGGCAAGAGTCTTCCTCGGCCGACGCCCAGATTAAACATGGGAGGATCCCTGGAGTGTTTTCATCTCCTCTTTTAGATATATCTGATAATTGTGGAGAATCCTTAACTTGCTCTTGTCATTTAAAGCTAAGAGATATTGTCATTTAATGCTAAGAGATAATTGTTGCTGTTCACTTGTAGCACTTGTCTGCACGTAAATCACATCTCACACATAGCCCAAGCCCTGCACATAAATCTATATCCTGTTTGTAATCAGATCTTGTGGAAGGTATAAAATAAGTGATTATAAGAAATAAAGACATCTACTGATCATCAGTCAGCAGTCCCCCCCATCATTTCAGCTCTGGTCACCAGAATCCCCACCTCACAAAGGTGACAGTTTTCTAATCTTCATACTGTCTTTTTTTGTAATTCATCATCCACTATTTTTCCATATACTTACTTTTAACCATGAGATTTATACTTGTTTTTGAGGTTTATACTTTCATATGTTTTCTTGTTACTAATTGGTGCCCTTTCTTTTAAGCTTAAAGAATTTCTTTTAACATTTCTTATGAGGCTGTTTTAATGGTGAACTCCTTTAGCTTTTGCTTGTCTGGAAAACTCCTTATCTCTCCCTCAATTCTAAGTCTTTGCCAGGTAGAGCATCCTTAGTTTTAAGGGGTTTTTGTTTTTGTTTTGTTTTTTGTTTGTTTGTTTGGTTTTTGTTTTTTTGTTTTTGCTTTAAGCACTTAAAATAGATCATGCCATTCTCTCCCGCACTGCAAAGTTTCTGCCAAAAAATCTGCTTACATTATGGGATTTCTCTTATATGTAACAAGTTGGTTTTTCTCTCCTTGCTTTTAAGATTCTCTCTTTAAGTTTTGACATTTTGATTATAATGTGTCTTGGTGTGTATCTTTTTAGGTTCAACATATGTGGAACTCTTTGAGCTTCTCAGATCAGGATGTTTGTGTCCTTTAGTTTAGGGAATTTTTCAGTCTCTCTCTTTTTTTTTTTCCAAATTAAGTTTTCTGCCTCTTTCTGCCTCTCTCATCCTTCTAGGCCTGTGTAATGCACATGTTACTTGATTTGATGTTGTCCCATAGGTCTCTTTAGCGACCTTCACTTTTTACAATTTTTTTGTTTTGTTTTGTTTTGCTACTGTGATTGTGCAAGATTTGATGTCTTGTCTTTGAGTTAATGATCCTTTCTTTTGCTTTATCGAGTTTGCTGTTGAACTTTTTTAGTGTATATTTTCATGTCAGCTATTGTATTTTTCAGCTCTGTGACTTCTTTTGGGTATTCTTTTTTTTTTTTTTTCTATTTTCATCCATTCTTCTCTCAAGCTCATTGGGTATCTTTATAACCATTACTGTAAACTTTTCTTAAAAAATTTTATTTACTTATTTGTCAGAAATAGAGAGAACAGAGGCAGGAAGAGAAGCAGGCTTCCTGCTGAGCAAGGAGTCCAATACAGGACTTGATCCCTGGACCCTGGGATCATGACCTGAGCTGAAGGCAGACATTTAACTGACTGAGCCACCCAGGAATCCCATACTGTAAACTTTTTATCAGATAATTTACTTATCTTTGTTTCATTATCTTTATTTTTCTGAAGTTTTATTTTTCTCTTTCATTTGGGACATACTCCTCTGTCTCTTCATTTTGTTTGACTTTGTGCATTTGTTTCTATGTGTTGGGTGAGATCAATATTTCTTTCAGTCTTAAAGGAGTGATCTTGTATAGGACATAAACCCAATTGTTCAACTTTGCCCTAGTTCTTGGTTGTCTCTCAAACCTTTGTGATTATCCAAACAGCCTGATTTATTTTTAATAGTTTCCCATGTTTGATGAGGTGCCAAGACCCGTCAGTGTTTCAAAGGGAGGAATCTCAGTCAGTACCTAGTTTCAGCCTCTTTGGAAGGCTGACACTCAGGCAGCAGCTTTTGAAGTATCAAATATATACAGTTCTATGTGATCACAATTATAAACCCTGCTCTTCTGTAGACCAAGAGATCTGGAGGTGTCTTCTGTGTAACAGTTGCAAAAATTGGAGCTCCAGATGAGTGCATAAACTCCTTTTGGGGAGGCACCAGTAAGATCTAGGAAGGCAGAGTGAGAGAACAAAGATGGTGTCTCCCAGCCTCTGTTCCCTAACAGCATCTCTAACTTCTAAGTGTGTGGTACATCTGAATTCTGTCCCTCAGCTGAAGCTTCAGGACAAATAAATAGGCTTCCTTTGCAGAAAGATGGGGGTGTGTTTCAGTCTTGTCTGTGCAAAGTCCTGGGGGTAGAAAGCTACCAAGAACTATCCCTGCCATTGTTATATCTCATGGGATCCAATAACACAAGATTCACCTGGTTTCCAGAGCCAGACACTCCAGGTTATCCCCTGGGCTGCTGCCATAAAAACTGGGATGCCAGTCATAAAACAAATAAACAAACAAACAAATAAATAAATAAATAATCAGGACACCAAACATGTAATATGCAAATATGTAAAAATATGTAAAATCTTCCCTTTGAGAGATGATGACGCTGTGGGGTATGGTAGAGAGATTACATAATGTCAGTGCCCAAGGTACAGGTTCAGCAAGACAGAAGGAATGCACAGGGAAGGTTCTTGCCAACTTTTGTGATGCAGAGGGAGAGCTCAAGGATGGCATGCTTCTGTTGGTTCTAGTAAGGTAGAAAGACAGTGCAGGGGTGGCACCTGCCTAGTTTTAATAAGGTATAGTTAGAAGACAGAAAAGGCACCTATTAGTGCCTCCCTTCCTGTTAAGTATCTTAACAGGCCCACTTTCTATGCAAATATCTTATGATTAACAAATGAATCTCCTTCACATTAAAATCAGGGTAATTTTCAAACTGCTGCTTCTACCCTAGGATTAGGGATGAGTGAATCTGCACATGAGCTCTTTTAGAGCAGGGGTTTTTTTGCTTGTTTGTTTTGTTTTTTTGTTTATTTGTTGCTACTGTGTTTTTGAGTCTTATGGGTACAAGACCCATTTTTTTTCAAAACCAGATGTTTCAGGGGCTCATTTTTCAGGTGTAAGTCTTATGAATTGTTCACATATGGCATGAATAAATCGCTGTTCAGGGAGAAGCTTTAAATTAATGAAATTCCTCTTAATCATAGTTCACCACTCTTGGTGTAGGGTTATTGGTGAGATTCCATCTCAGCCTTTCTTACTCACCTTAATGTGGCCCTTATCTCATTTGATGTTAAGAAGCTATGGAGCTAGTTTTCTTGTCTTTTTCAAAATAATTTTATATGTGGTTGTATATTTGTTGTGTTCATGGGAAGAGGTTGCTTAGAACCCTCTTATGTTACCATCTTAGACTATCCTTTGTTTATATTTTAATTCCAGTTAGTTAACATACAGTGTTATATTAGTTTCAGGTGTACAATGTAATGATTCAACAATTCTGTCTCTTTGCACTTCTAAGATTTAAGGTTCTAATTTTCTGTATGAGAAGAATAAGCCTGGGGGTCAAAAAATTCCTTCTATAAAACAATTAATTTGAACAGAACCATTTTCTCAAACAGTGCCTGGGAGAAAAGAGTTCACACGTCAGATATACTTTCCACAGGTTAAAACAGGGTACTTTGTTGTAGATGAGAAAAAAAGTTCCTTCTACACTCTTAGGTTCTGTGGCTGGCCTAAGAAATAAACTGAAATTAGACAAATCAATGGAAAAATAATACAAATTTATTTATGGTTTTTATGTGCACACAGTTTTCTCAAAAGGAAAATGGAGGCCTAAAAATGCTGTTAGTGCTAAATGCTTATTACCTTTTTAAACAAAGAAGGAAAAATATGGGGGAAGTGATGTGTCAAAGTGATTTGGCCTAGGGGTCCATAAATTGAGGGACAGTAACTGGGAAATACATGGGGGAAACTAAAGGAAGGTGAGGATTACTAAAGTAAATTTGCTCATATTTATCCATTTCAGCATCATCTCTCAGTTTCTGGTGTTATGAATATTTTCCTCTTCCAGGTATAGGAATGTCACCTATCTCATGAAAAATTTTATGATGTGCTTTGGTGTAAAAATAGGGAGGTCAGAGAATGCTTCCTCCATTTGCTATTTTTCAAAGGTCTTTATTTAAAAATAATTGATATGACAAAGTGGCATACTTTGGGGTGATATGTTCTGAACTCCTTCAGTGCTTAGATGAATGCCTTCAGCACAATCTGGTGTAAATTAAAAGCCATTTAGATTGTCACTTAAAATTGAGCTCAAACCTAGTGTACAAGTAGTAAAAGCATTTTTTAATATTAGATTTTCAACACTTTATTGTAAAATAGATCTGTGTTAGGTGATGTTAGGTGATGTATAGGCTAATCTTACTGTTCTGAACACATTTTATTTATTTTCATGGAAGTATAATTAACCTGGTGTTATACTAGTTTCAGGTGTACAATATAACAATTCAGCAATTCTATACATTTCTCAGTGCTCTTCCTGGTAATTGTACTCTTAATCCCCTTTATCTATTTCTCCTCTCCTCTCCTCCACTCACCTCCGCTCTGGCAACCACCAGTTTGTTTTCTGTATTTGAGAGTCTATTTCTTCTGTCTCTCTTTTTTTCTTTATTTGTTCATTTGTTTTGTTTCTTAAATTCCACACATAAGCAAAATCACATGATGTCTGTCTTTATCTGACTGACTTATTTCACTTATTTCTAACTTACCTGCTAGGTCCATCCATGTTGTTGCAAACTTTGCAAATGATTCTTAGATTTTTCTGGTTAGGTGAAATTGAAAGTCAGGATGAAGATGGAATTTGGTATTTTTCTTACATCTGTGGAAGCCTGAGGGAGCTAGAATTGGGTATTTCTTTTCTCCTAGGTAGGTTAAGCTGTGGTAAAACTCCAGCAGGTTAGACTCTGGTAAGATCTTTTCTCCTGAAGGCATGTCTTGTTAGGAAGAAAACAATGCCATGGGCAGAGGTTTCCTTTTCTCCTCCCTCCACAGGAAACTGGTAGAGCTACAAGAGATAAAACTCACTAACGTTTGCACCCTGGCCCCCATGACTATGTCCCACAGAGTTCTTCTCTATCATATCTGTCCATGCTGAGACTCTGGCAATTAGAGTTTAGGTTTTCATACCTGTTACTTGTTCCCCCAGAGATTTCTGCTTTGGGCATCTCTATATCCACATGCTTATCTCTCCAATATTGGGGTCAGTGGTTTGCTCTGTGACCTCAATTCTCTGACATGTAAGTTGAGTTATTGCTATTAGTTTTCCAACTTTTTTCATAACCTATTGTGAAGAAAAGAGTCACAACTGCCAAGCTACTTCCATGTCTCACTGGAAACCAGACATCTCCCCCTTCTGCTTCTTTTTAATTTTTAAATGCAGATAGAATTTATTTTCTTATTTTAGTTGCTCTAAAAGCTAACAGTTAAAGCAAAACAATGCAAAGTCTTATATGTGTATAGCATATGAAAAAATAAAATGTTTGACAACAATGGCACAAACAATGGAAGGGAGGAATTAGGAATATCCTGTTGCAAGAACCGTATACTCTGTGAGGTGGTATATTATTAGAGGATTATATTAATTCTGTGTAGACCATTCCATGAAACAAGTGGGCAGGGAAGAAATAATTTTACAGAAATATGTGACCTTGAATTCCACATTTGCATTTCATCTTATATATTTTATTCATTCTGGGATTTCTGGAAAATTCTCAACAATAATTCCTCTATATTTCATTAATCCTTTTTTATTATTATTGTGGGATTTCCATTAGAAAAATATTTGTATTTCTACCTTCCATATATCTTCAGTTTAATCTCTTGTTTTCCAGTTCATGGTCCCTTCCTTGATCTGGCCTTCCAGTTCATGAAGTAACTCTCCACCTATACTGTTCTGTTCTTCAACTCAATCTAACTCATAAATGCTCATCTGTGCATTGTGTTCCAAAATTCTTCCTTCCTTCTCTGAAGCTTTTATGAAGCTTATTTTAAATTCTTATCCTCCTTTTATTAAATTTAATTTTATTTTTTCAGTGTTCCAAGATTCATTGTTTACGCACCACACCCAGTGCTCCATGCAATACATGCCCTCCACAATACCCACAACCGGGCTCACCCAATCTGCCACCCACTCCTTTCCAAAACCTTCAGTTTGTTTCTTGGAGTCCACAGTCTCTCATGGTTTGTGTCCCCCTCTAATTTCCTCCAACTCACTTCTATCCTTCTCCCAATGTCCTCCATGTTATGTCTTAGGCTCCACAAGTTAGTGAAACCACATGATAATTGGCTTTCTCTGCTTGACTTATTTCACTCAGCATAATCTTTTCCAGTCCCATCCATATTGATACAAAAGTTGCATATTCATCCTTTCTTTTTTTTTTTTTTTTAAGATTTATTTATTTGACAGAGAGAGAAAAATCACAAGTAGGCAGAGAGGCAGGCAGAGAGAGAGGGGGAAGGAAGCAGGCTCCCCGCGGAGCAGAGAGCCCAACTCGGGGCTCAATCCCAGGACCCTGGGATCATGACCCAAGCCGAAGGCAGAGGCCCTAACCCACTGAGCCACCCAGGCGCCCCATATTCATCCTTTCTGATGGAGGCATAATATTCCATCGTATATATGGACCATATCTTCTTTATCCATTTGTCTGTTGGAGGGCATCTTGGTTCTTTCCACAGTTTGGTGACTGTGGCCATTGCTGCTATAAACATTGGGGTACAGATGACCCTTCTTTTCACTACATCTGTATCTTTGGGGTAAATTCCCAGGACAGCAATTGCAGGGTCATAGGGTAGCTCTATTTTTAATTTCTTAAGGAATCTCCACACTGTTTTCCAATGTGGCTGCACCAACTTGCATTCCCACCAAGAGTGTAAGAGGATTCCCCTTTCTCCACATCCTCTCCAGCACTTGTTTACTATCTTGTTGAATTTGGCCATTCTGACTGCTGTAAGGGAGTATCTCAATGTAGTTTTGATTTGAATCTCCCTGGTGGCTAATGATGATGAATATTTTTTCATGTGTCTATTAGCCATTTGTATGTCTTCTTTGGAGAAGTGTCTGCTCATGTCTTCTGCCCATTTTTGGACATGATTATCTGTTTTGTGTGTGTTGAGTGTGAGGAGTTCTTTATAGATCTTGGATATCAGCTCTTTGTAGTGTCATTTGCGAATATCTTCTCCCATTCTGTGGGTTGTGTCTTTGTTTTGTTGACTGTTTCCTTTGTTGTGCAGAAGCTTTTGACCTTGATGAAGTCCTGAAGGTTCATTTTCACTATTGTTTCCTTTGCCTTTGGGGACATGTTTTGAAAGAAGTTGCTGTGGCTGATGTCGAAGAGGTTACTACCTATATTCTCCTCTAGGACTTTGATAGATTCCTGCCTCACATTGAGGTCTTTTATCCATTTCGAGTTTATCTTTGTGTATGGTGTAAGAGAATGGTCGAGTTTCATTTTTCTATACATAGCTGTCCAATTTTCCCAGGACCATTTACTGAAGAGACTGTCTTTTTTCCACTGGATATTTTTTCCTGCTTTGTTGAAGATTATTTGAAGATAGTATTGAGGGCCCATATCTATGTGTCTGTTTTTGTGCCAGTACCGTGCTGTCTTGGTGATCACAGCTTTGTAGTAAAGCTTGAAATCAGGCAACATAATGCCCCCAGTTTTGTTTTTCTTTTTATTTTTTTAGCAATCTGGGATCTCTTCTGGTTCCATACAAATTTTAGGATTGATTGTTCCAGCACTTTGAAAAATGCTAGTGGAATTTTGATTGAATGGATGGCATTGAAAGTACAGACTACTCTAGACAGTATAGACATTTTAACAGTATTTATTCTTCCAATCCATGAGCATGGAATGCTCTTCCATTTTTTTGTGTCTTCTTCAATTTCTTTCATGAGTCTTCTGCCATTCTTTGAGTACTGATCTTTTATCTCTTTGTTTATGTTTATTCCCAGGTATCTTATGGTTCTTGGTGCTATAGTGAATGGAATTGATTCTCTAATTTCCCTTTCTATATTTTCATTGTTAGTGTATAAGAAAGCGACTGATTTCTGTGCATTGATTTTGTATCCTGACACTTAACTGAATTGCTGTATGAGTTCCAGTAGATTGGGGGCAGAGTCTTTTGGGTTTTCCACAGAAAGTATCATGTCATCTGTGAAGGGAGAGTTTTGACTTCTTCTTTACCAGTTTGAATACCTTTTATTTCTTTCTGTTGTCTGATTGCTGTTGCTAGGACCTCTAGTACTATGTTGAACAACAGTGGTGAGAGTGGACATCCTTGTCATGTTCCTGATCTCAAAGGGAAGGCTGTCAGCTTTTCCCCATTGAGAATGATATTTGCTGTGGGTTTTTCATAGATTTTATTAAGTTGAGGAATGTTCCCTCTATTCCTATACTTTGAATCGTTTTAATCAGGAACGGTTGCTGTATCTTGTCAAATGCTTTTTCTGCATCAATTGACAGTACCATGTGGTTCTTCTCTCTTCTCTTATTGATTAAATTAAATAATAGTAATAGTAATTAAATAGTAATTAAAATAGTGACCCCCAGTCACTATCTTCGTGGTTTCCAGAGGCGCCCCTTTCTCTCTGCCCCCCAGCGTCAATAAAACTGAGAGTGATATTGGTCGAGGGAGTCTGCTTCTGGTGGCTGCCTTTGCCTTAGCTCATTGTGGTTTTGATTTGCCTATCTCATGATTACGCTATCTGTTTGGGATCTTCTAGAGTTTCATGAAAATTTTAGGATTGTTTTTTCTACTTCCATAAAAAAATTCCATTGGACTTTTGATAGAAATTACATTGACTCTGTATATTGCTTTGGGTGATACAGACATTTTAAAATTATTAATTCTTCCAATCCATGAATATGTAATACCTTTCCATTTATTTATGTCTTTGATTTCTTTCATCAACATCATATAGTTTCAGTATATTGATTATTTATTTATAGGGTTTTTTTGGTGTAATTGTAGTATTTTTAAATACAATATCATCTTAAAAATGTTTGGTGGATACCAACTACTTTTGTTTTCCTTTTTCCTTTCCTTATACATTTCTATACTTATCTGAGTTTTGCTCTCTCAGGTTCCCAATTTCTTCGAATTCCTGCTGATCTTTTCATATCAACTTATGTAGAAGATATCATGGTAGAACTATTTATGTGCAAATGCAGGAGAGTTTATTATAATGCACTTTACTTTTGAGTAATAGAATAAAAAGTTGCCACTTATGCTGAAGGCCTTAAAGTATCCTATATTTTTTTTCTTTTCAGGCAGACAAATTCCTTGCTAGCTTTCCTAGTTCTTGCCAGATAACTCAACCAATAGTTTTTAAAGAAATTCCCTTTTTTTTTTTTTTTTTTTTTGCCCAAATAGTGTGCACTGGATTGTTGCACATTTGAATATGGTTTTGGAGAGTGTGTTGTATAACTGGGAATTCCAAGTACAAAGTTTTAATAAATTATTTTCTATCCCATTTCTCATCCCTGCCCTTTATTGTATCTATGGTCTCCAAATTCCAAATGTAATGGCTGTCTAGACTTCTGCCCAGGGAATTTGGCCATCCTGCTGCTGTTTGTGCCTTCCTTCCTCACTGCCTCAGTAGAATACATGTTTTTGAATTTGATTTCCATCTACCAGAAAGTTGTTCTCTGAGTTCTCCTTCATCCCTCAGTTTTATTCTGGGGATATGTAATTAAAACCTTTCACTCCTTTCCTATAATTTTAAAATGAGGTTTTGGTAGTTACCATTCAGAATTTTATCTGAATTTAAGTGAAATAATTAGAGTAACAATACTGTGGAATTACTATTTATTATGTACATAAAAACAACCGTTGTGTTGAATTTTTAGCTATGACAAACCCTTTACTATGTAACTTACAAATTTCATCTCACTTAATCCTAATTCTATGAGGTCATTGTCTCCATTTGTAGGAAAGAAGCTCATGCTTTGAAACATTTAGTGTAATTATGTTAGAGTGTCTCCAAAGATAGCAACCACTAATTCTTTCCTCCACTTTCTTTACAGGTATGTCAAGAAGTGACTCTAGTATTGGTGTTTATAAATTGGCCTTTAGACTTACTTTGATCAACAGACCTTGGCAGAGGTGATGCTGTGTCAGCTCTAGTCTTAAGGATTCTGAACTCTTCTACCTTGTGCTTTATAGGGAAGCCTTCCATCATGCTCTAAATTAGTTCAGGCTGGCATACTGAAGGGTGAGACACTGTGTATGTGTGTGTGAGAGAGAATTGCACCTAAGTTAGTGTTAAATGAAAACAGTTTGGATTTTCCAAGCTAGCACAATCACTAGCTAGATGTAGCCACATAAATGACCACATCTAATGACTCAGGGACACAAGAATTGCCCACCAGAGACCTGTTCAAATACTTAACTTACAAAATCATAAGAAAAATGAATTCTTGTTATTTTAATCCACTAAATTTTAGAAGAGTTGTTATACAGTTATAGATAACTAAAATTTTAACCTAAGGTCACATAGCTAGTTCATGCAAAACTGGAATTCATCACCAAGTATATATGATTTGAAAGCCTGAACTTGTAACCAGCACTCTAAGTTACCTTATATTATTACAATCTGTTTGCACAGTAAACAAATTGAGACTTTATTAAGTTTATTTTACTCATCATAAATAAAACATGAACAAAATATTAAAAAAGCATATTTGCCATGCAGCAGAGTAACCCACAAACTGACTGAAGCCTAAACAAATATATAAAAGATAAACGGAATCACTAATAATTACAAGAAATCAGTGAAGAAAGATGTACAGACACACATAAAGCTGAGTGTGATTTAATCAGATAAAAACCTAGATTCTTACATTGTCTCCTCTTGTCCTAAAGACTCTTTCTGAATTGCATAATCAACATCCCTTCATAAGATATTTACCCACTGTCTGTCTTAGAGTCCGCACTCTGTCTACACCTCTGTGAGAAGTGCTGAGGAGAAGGATTCAGCACATTTCCGTTCATCCAACCACTTTCTGAACATTCTTATTTAGCTTTTTTCTCACTTATGTGCCCCCAAAATTTCTAACATGGCTTTGCTTTGTTCAAACACAAAAGCATGCTCAACTTGGTTCTAATGAAGTTCTTAATGAAGTACTATTGAAGAAACTCAATAAAATCTTCCAATTCATTTTCTTTAGGTGTATAAGGCATTAACTATTTTGAAGAACTTTCAAACACATGTTATCATGATCAACAGACAACTACTTAGGGCAAGACAGTGTTGAAATAAATGTAGAATTGCATTAAGTTCCTTTAGCAACTCTTTAATGTAGGACCAATAAGTACTGTCCTTATTTTATAGAAAATGACACAGAAACATGGGGACAAGGACCTCTAACCATTTGGTCAACTGGTCAGCTCAGAGTTGCACCAGCACCTTCCGAGCTCCTGTTCCCTTCTTTACTTTGACATCTGGTGCTGTATGAAATACAGGCTATAATTTCCTCAGCATCTCACCACTGGTCTTTGTTGCCAATTTTCTGATGATGTAGTAAAGAAATTTAATGGAAAACATTTGCTTCTGATAATCAGTTTCCTATTGACACTAAATAAATATGTCAATTCATTTATTCCACAAATATTTATTGTCTTGGAGATAAAGTTATGATTAAAGTATTCTCTAACCTCTGGAGTATTTTATCTAATGGATGAAAAATATATATTTAAGCCAGCATGGTGGTAGATATAAAATTTATATTCAAAATGAGATGAAAGCACTAAATAGGGATTAATTTTACTGAATAATAAATGTAGCTGATTTAAAATTTGTAATATCTGGATTCATGATTATATTTCTTCAACCAAATATGACCTCAAAAGCTGCTTCTGAAGAGTACAGAACATGTATTCCTGGGATTTTTTTAAATTTATACTTTGTTTTACTCTATGTGACAACTTGAAATCACAATTTCTAATATCTGTGTACCACTGTAGTGTAATTTAGTTTGGGAAATTGGTTCTCATGTGAAAATTCCACTTGACCATTTCCTGTCTTGTCTGTGAAGAGTTTTTATAAGCTGTATTGTACTGAAAATACAACCATGGTCAAAAACCAAGAGTTGCAAAAACAGTTGTTGGCAAAGATTGTAAAATATCCAGGATTTTTCATAATTTGAGATTGAGAGAGAATATTTTGATAAATTGCATTGTGTATACTTCTTGATTTGGAATTATAGAAAAGGTGTAAATCTCACCACACAAACACAGAAACAAATGTCTTATTTTCTTTTCAAAAGCTATTAAATTCAAATGTGAAACATTTCTTGCTGGTTATATTTAGATCGCTAACAAACACACGATTATCAGGTTGTTGATGAGATTTCAGCAATTACTACATAAACAAAACACAAGGAAAATGACAAAAATTGAAATAGGGTGGGCAGTGAAATAGTATTTGCTAAGAGATTGAAATCCTGCTTTGAAATGCTATTTGCAAACACTCGTGGTGTTGTGCTGAATGATTGTCTATATGTAGTTCACCTAGAAAGGCTGTTTGGAATAAAGGAATGAATATAAAAATAGAGACGTGGGCTTTCTTCTTCACCCTGATGAATAAACTTGCTTTGAATATTTAGTCAAATCAGTTTTTCTAATGTTCAATTTATGCAATGTAACATTAGGCAAAAGACTTCATAATTTCCCAAAACCATTTTGCTAGATGAAAAAATAACTGACTTACAGTAGAATTACACACTTGAAGTAAGAAGGCCTGAATTGAAATTCTACATTAGCTGATTTATTAGTTCATCATAAGTGAGTAATTTCAAATATTTAAGCTTCACTTTTTAAACATTCAATTGTGGATAACTTACACCTAAATTCTCATGTTGCCAGTACTCCACAACAACAAATATTTTTTTAAAAAGGACCTTTTTAAAAATTTCATTAGAGGCTCAACACAAGCTTATTGATTGTTCATCAGTTTGCTTATCAAATTGTGTCGCAAGTGATTCTTATTGCATCAATGTCTCTATCACATTAATCAACTTTGTCTTCATCAGATTTCTAGGAAATATGATTCATGGGGTAAGAGGACTGGAATGACTTAATAAAGGATCAAGGCCTATTCATATCCCTTTAAGAAAAGGCATATTGGAAAAGCAAGGCTGACTGATATTTTGTCTCTAGTCAAACACCAACGCTCAGACTAGGACTATCATAACTAGGTTAAAGACTAAATAAAAATTATCTGAATGAAGATTTATTTATGTGAAATTTAAACCAAATTGAACACAAAAATTTAATTTCAAAACTGATTAAATAGTAGGAAACATGTGCATATGGTTATGGGACTTTCTTCCAAATTAACTTTACTATTAAAAAAAGAACTTCATTTGCATGTGAGATTTGAATATGGGTGTAGTCTTATATAAAGGCTAGAAACCAAGTTAGATTATTTGCCCCAAGACTTTTTTTTTGATGATATAGAATTAAAAAGAATAAAAAGAGACTCCTATGTTCTAGAAATAGGGACAAGTTGCTACAGCCAAATAAACTATATATAATGATATTACCTTTATTATACTCTCCTATATTTTTGCTCACTTTATTCATTGCAAATTATAAATAATAAATACAGCATCTCCATTACCTCAGTTATATTACTTACACACAGAGACTGTGAGGAAGTATGAACAAAGGGTGTTATTAGCTCTCAAGGAATGACCAAGAGAAATTTAGAAAAAGAATTACTTTGGTACACCTATGTTAAGATCTGTATTTGCTCTCCATATAATGGATGATCACTTTTTTTTTTTAAATCAAGTTTCTTAATAGTCTCACTTTCATTATTTAAAAGACAACTAATATTTTTAAAAAAATGTTCTATTGGGGTGCCTGGGTGGCTCAGTGGGTTAAAGCCTCTGCCTTCGGCTCGGGTCATGATCCCAGGGTCCTGGGATGGAGCCCCACGTTGGGCTCTCTGCTCAGCAGGGAACCTGCTTTCCCCCTCTCTCTCTCTGCCTACTTGTGATCTCTGTCTGTCAAATAAATAAATAAAATATTTTTTAAAAAATGTTGTATCAAAAAAATGTATACTTAGAATTAAATTCCTCTTGGGAAAAATAGCATAAATAATAAATGTTTATTTGAGGGTCAGAAAATTAAATATTTGGAAAGCCTATATTATTGCTAATCATTTACATTAAATTTATTTCTTTTTAAAATATATATAACCCTCAATGATGAAAGCTCCTGTGTAAACCATGTCAGTGTTTTAACAATTTTGACTGAGAGAAATTATAGCTAACATGAAATTCCTTTACTCTGTTTTAACCTGTCAGAGTTACAATTTATGAATTTGCTTCAGGAAGAAAATTCTACTGGTAGCATTTAAAACAAAACAAAACAAAACAAAATTTGTGTCTATGTGTCATAGCAAAAAGGAAGATTGGAAGGAGTTCAACTTGGTTGTAAGCAAGAATTTCTAGCCCTTCACTAGGTCAGCTGATTGCAATCAGAGGCCACCTAGATGGTGGTGCATGACACTGAACAGCTTTGGTGAGGAGTATTCACACTTAACCTGTCAGTCCTCACTAGGATAGCTATTGAGGAGAGACAGACAGTGAAGTAGGTTAACGGTGCAATAACCAGGGACATGAGGACTAAGGCAATAACTATTCTTTTCTTCCTTTAAAATTTTGATAATTTGTTAAATACAGCTTTTTGCATACATTTTCACTTTTAAATATTTGTATTTAAATATTATTTGCCTTGATCATTACCTTTTTTTTTTTTGGTGATTCCTAACATTTTGTGCCTAACGCAAGCAGGAAAGCCTATGATGAGATAAATTCCACCATAATCTCTCTGGAGATAGGCAGGTCCTGATATGGGAAGACCATTTACTGGTAGAAACCAGGGACAACTCCTGGGATTGTGTTTTGAGGGTTCTTGGACAAGCAGGCTGGCATGTAAGACTGAAAAAGCAAGGATTCATTGACTTGGACACTTCCTTGGGATACAGGCTTTAGTAACCTGGCAAGGATCCCAGAAGACTGATAAACCTGCTGCTGGAGTGTCCTAAAAGCCTGGAAATGTAGTAAAGTGGAAATTGTGAGTGGTCCCAGCAGACAGGAGAGGAAGGAATAGATTCTGGGAAAAAAGATACATGGGAATGAAGATAATGCAAGGCCAGACACTGACTGACTGGCAATGTTCCATGGACGACCCAGATGAAATACTATTTCCCAGCAGCATTAGTGATATCTTGGAGAAAGGAGTCTGCTAGTGGCTCTCTTCTGCAGGCCAGACCTACGGTGGCAGGCATGCACAGACACATGCTCATTCACAGCCAAGGGCATGGAGGCTACTGGGCAGCTATGAAACACCAGGAACTGGAGGTTAAACTGCTCTCAGGCCTTGCAAGCTCGCAGAAGCAACCCAGTGACTGACCTTGGAAAGCAGCAGAGATGAAGTTTTTTTGATAATACATACAAAGCCACTAGGAACACTGGCATACAAGTCTTTGAATGAACAGATGTTTTCATTTTCTTGGATTAGTGATTGAGAGTGCAAAGACTGTTAGTTAACATTTTAAGAAACTGTTACATTTTTTTTTCAATGTTACAGATGTTCCTGATAAGTTACCAACAATTGATATGGCCAGTCTTTGTCATTTTATCTATTCTAATAGATGTGCTGTGGCATTACATTGGAGTTTAACTTGCATTTCCATTATGAATAAATTTTATTATGAGCATCTTCTCATGTGCCTACTCACCATCAAAATATTATTTTTAATGAAGCATTTGTTACATTTTTGCACATTTTATTATTGTGTTTATTAATTGAGTCTAAGAACTCTTTATGTTTTCTGAATTAGTGTCCTTAATGTTTTTAGCAAATATATTTTACTAGTTTGTGTCTTGTATTTTTCATAAAGACTTCATTTTTTTGGATCAAAAAATCCAAATTTCACAAGTTCACAGTAGATTGAGGGGAAGGTACGGAGATTTCCCATATACACCCTCCCTTCAAACATCCATAGCCTTCTCCATTATCAACATAACTCATATTAGTACATTTGTTACCAAGGACAAAACTACACTGACACATCATAATCATCTAAAGTCTATAGTTTACCGTAAGTTCAGTCTTAGCATCATTGATTCTATGGGTTTGGACAAATGTATAACAACATGTATCCATCATTATAATAAAGATTATTTTCACTGCCCAACAAATCCTCTGTTGTCTGATTACTCATTCCACCTCCCCCACAACCCTGGAAACCACCATCTCTTTATTGTCTCCATACTTTTGCCTTATCCAGAAATTCATAACTGGGATGATACACTGTAACCTTTTCAGATTGGCTTTTTTTTTTTACTTAGTAATATACATTTATGTTTTCTTTATAACTGCTCATAGTTTGATAGCTTGTTTCTTTTGATCATTGAATAATATTCTGTTATTTGGATGTACCACATTTTATTAATCCATTTACCTATAGGACATCTTGATTACATCCATGTTCTGGCAATTATGAATAACGTTGCTATAAGCATCCATGTGCAGGTCTTTGTGTGGATATGTTTTCAATTTATGTGGATAAATACCAAGGAGTACTATTGCTGGATCATACAGTAAGAGTAGATTTAGTTTTAAAAGAAACCACCAAATAGTCATTCAAATTGGCTGTATCATTTTACACTCCCTCCAGCAATGTATGAGAGTTCCCGTTGCTCTACATCCTCACCAGTATTTGGGGTTGTTAGTGTTCTATGCTTTGGCCATTCTAACAGGTGCATGGTGGTATTTTACTGTTATTTTAATTTGCACTTCTTTGATGTCTTATGATGTTGAACATTCTTTTATATCCTTATTTGCTATCTTTATAATTTTTTGGTAAGGTTAAGGTCTTTATTCCATTTTTTTAAAAGATTTTTACTTATTTATTTTACACAGAGAGATAGAGAGATCACAAGCAGGCAGAGAGGCAGGCAGAGAGAGAGGGGGAAGTAGGATCCCCACTAAGCAGAGAGCCCCAATGTAGGGTTTATTCCATTTTTAATCAGGTTGTTTTCCTATTGTTGAGTTCCAAGAGTTTGTTTTGTTTTTTCTTTTTAATATTTTGGATAACAGTCTTTTATCACATGTGTCTTTTGCAAATATTTTCTGCCAGTTTGTGGCTTATTGTCTAATTTTCTTGATTCTGTGCAGAGCATACATTTTTAATTTGAATGAATTCCAGTTTATTATTTGTTTCATGTATCATATCTTTGGTATTATACCTAAAAAGACATCACCATGCCCAACATAATCTGAAATTTCTCCTATGTTACCTTTGTAGGAGTTTTAAAGTTTTATGTTTCTGGGTTTATGGTTTGGTGTCTGACATTAATTTGGGGGCAATTCTCAGTCATTATGTGTTTTGAGTATTTCTTATATTCCTTTCTCTTTCTTCCCCTTCAGGTTTTCTCATTATGCAAATATTACACCTTTGTAGTTGTCCTATAGTGCTTGGGTATTCTGTTTTTGTTTTTGTCTTGTTTTTTAGTTTTTTGGGCTTTTTTGTTTTGTTTTGTTGTTTTATTTTGTTTTTGTTTTTTTTGGTTTTTTTTGTTTTTTTTGTTTTTTTGCTTTCACTTTACAAGGATTCTATTGATATAACTTCCAGCTCAGATATTCTTTCCTCAATCATATCCAGTCTGGTGCTGATGCTTGCTTTGTCTCTTCAAATTGTGTTTTCACCTTTTGGCATGACTTGTATGCTTTTCTTGATAGCTAGACAGGACATACTGAGTATAAGAAAGTAATGTAAACAGGCTTTTAATAGTGTAGTAGTGAGGTGTGGGTCAAGAGAAAGTATGTAGTCTTATGATTAGGTGTCAGTCATTTAGTATGCTTATGCTTCTGGACTGTGAACATTTCAAGTGCTTCTCAGTATTTTTATCCTCAGTTATGTGGGACAGGATGGCTAGACTGGGCTGGAGTTAGGTATTTCCCTTCCCCAGGCCACTTAGTTTCTGATAATATCCTCGCAGGTTAGGCTCTGATTAACCTGCTTCCTCTGAAGGCAGCCCCACCTTTTTTTAAAAATTCAATTAGTCAACATATAGTCAACATATAGTACATCATTAGTTTCAGACGTAGTGTTCAATATTGTATATAACATCCTTACTCATCACATCATATGATTACCCTTTACCCCCACTGACCTCCCCTCCAGCAACTATCAGTTTATTTCTTATAGTTAAGGGTCTTACTATTTACCTCAAAGGCAGGTTTTCTATGACTAAGAGAGTACTCTGGTGTCTTTTGGAATGGTTTCTTTTCCCTTGACCCTGCCAGAAGTCTGAGATTTTTTTCTGACCACTACTCTGGGAATCTGGTAAGATTTACTCCTGAAAGTAAATTTCACAATATTGTGTGGGCTGGCTCCCCAGTCCCCAGGTCCCCTAGGATCTTTAACTCTCAGTATCGTCCACACTGAACCTCCAGCAATGCATTAATTGCAGTGAGGTTTCTTAACCTGGCACTTCTTCCTGTGATAGTTTCACTAGTGAGTATCTGTTCTGGGAAGTGGCAACTCCCTCTATTCTCCTGTCTGTCTATCCAATCCTTTGGGCCAGTAGTTTCCCCTGTGTCTTCCTCCCTCATGGATCCAAGGAAAGTTTTTGATTTTTTACTGTCCAGCTTTTTGCTTTCCGTCATGATAGAATGGTGATTTTCAAGATTCTTAAATATGGGACTGGAAATGAAAGTCTGGCTTGTCTCTTCATTATCATAAAAATATCTTTCAAAAAATAGAAATTTAAAATTTTGAGGAATCTAGTTTATGATTTTTTTTCTCTTCTATCTCTCTCTCTCTCTTTTTTTTTTTTTTGACGTGCCATTATTGTCATATTTAAGGAATCTTTCCCTAATTCTAGGTAAAAAATATTTCTCCTATGTTTTACTTTTTTTTTTTTAATTTTATTTTTTATAAACATATATTTTTATCCCCAGGGGTACAGGTCTGTGAAACGCCAGGTTTTACACTTCACAGCACTCACCATAGCACATACCCTCCCCATTCTCCATAACCCCAACCCCACACTCCCAAACCCCCTCCCCCCATCAACTCTCAGTTTGTTTTGTGAGATTAAGGGTCACTTATGGTTTGTTTCCCTCCCAATCCCATCTTGTTTCATTTACTCTTCTCCTACCCCCTTAACCTGCCATGTTGCATCTCCTCTCCCTCATATCAGGGAGATCATATGATAGTTGTCTTTCTACGATTGACTTATTTCGCTATGCATGATACCCTCTAGTTCCATCCACGTCGTCGCAAATGGCAAGATTTCATTTCTTTTGATGGCTTCCATTTCATTCCATTGTGTATATATACCACATCTTCTTTACCCATTCATCTGTTGATGGACATCTAGGTTCTATCCATAGTTTGGCTATTGTAGACATTGCTGCTATAAACATTCGGGTGCACGTGCCCCTTTGGATCACTACATTTGTATCTTTAGGATAAATACCCAGTAGTGCAATTGCTGGGTCATAGGGTAGTTCTATTTTCAACATTTTGAGGAACCTCCATGCTGTTTTCCAGAGTGGTTGCACCAGCTTGCATTCCCACCAACAGTGTAGGAGGGTTCCCCTTTCTCCGAATCCTTGCCAGCATCTGTCATTTCCTGACTTGTTGATTTTAGCCATTCTGACTGGAGTGAGGTGATATCTCATTGTGGTTTTGATTTGTATTTCCCTGATGCCGAGTGATATGGAGCACTTTTTCATGTGTCTGTTGGCCATCTGGATGTCTTCTTTGCAGAAATGTCTGTTCATGTCCTCTGCCCATTTCTTGATTGGATTCTTTGTTCTTTGGCTGTTGAGTTTGCTAAGTTCTTTATAGATTTTGGACACTAGCCCTTTAACTGATATGTCGTTTGCAAATATCTTCTCCCATTCTGTCAGTTGTCTTTTGGTTTTGTGGACTGTTTCCTTGGCTGTGCAAAAGCTTTTGATCTTGATAAAATCCCAATAGTTCATTTTTGCCCTTGCTTCCCTTGCCTTTGGCGATGTTCCTAGGAAGATGTTGCAGCGGCTGAGATCGAAGAGGTTGCTGCCTGTGTTCTCCTCAAGGATTTGGATGGATTCCTTTCTCACATTGAGGTCCTTCATCCATTTTGAGTCTATTTTCGTGTGTGGTGTAAGGAAATGATCCAATTTCATTTTTCTGCATGTGGCTGTCGAATTTTCCCAACACCATTTATTGAAGAGGCTGTCTTTTTTCCATTGGACATTCTTTCCTGCTTTGTCGAAGATTAGTTGACCATAGAGTTGAGGGTCTATTTCTGGGCTCTCTATTCTGTTCCATTGATCTATGTGTCTGTTTTTGTGCCAGTACCATGCTGTCTTGATGATGACAGCTTTGTAATAGAGCTTGAAGTCCGGAATTGTGATGCCACCGACTTTGGCTTTCTTTTTCAATATTCCTTTGGCTATTCGAGGTCTTTTCTGGTTCCATATAAATTTTAGGATTATTTGTTCCATTTCTTTGAAAAAAATGGATGGTACTTTGATAGGAATTGCATTAAATGTGTAGATTGCTTTAGGTAGCATAGACATTTTCACAATATTTATTCTTCCAATCCAGGAGCATGGAACATTTTTCCATTTCTTTGTGTCTTCCTCAATTTCTTCCATGAGTACTTTATAGTTTTCTGAGTATAGATTCTTAGCCTCTTTGGTTAGGTTTATTCCTAGGTATCTTATAGTTTTGGGTGCAATAGTAAATGGGATTGACTCCTTAATTTCTCTTTCTTCTGTCTTGTTGTTGGTGTAGAGAAATGCAACTGATTTCTGTGCATTGATTTTATATCCTGACACTTTACTGAATTCCTGTACCAGTTCTAGCAGTTTTGGAGTGGAGTCTTTTGGGTTTTCCACATATAGTATCATATCATCTGCGAAGAGTGATAGTTTGACTTCTTCTTTGCCGATTTGGATGCCTTAGTTTCCTTTGTTGTCTTATTGCTGAGGCTAGGACTTCTAGTACTATGTTGAATAGCAGTGGTGATAATAGACATCCCTGCTGTTTTCCTGACCTTAGCGGAAAAGCTTTCAGTTTCTCCATTGAGAATGATATTTGTGGTGGGTTTTTCAAGATGGCTTTGATAATATTGAGGTATGTGCCCTCTATCCCTACACTTTGAAGAATTTTGATCAGGAAGGGATGCTGTATTTTGTCAAATGCTTTTTCAGCATCTATGGAGAGTATCAAATGGTTCTTGTTCTTTCTTTTATTAATGTGTTGTATCACATTGATTGACTTGCGGATGTTGAACCAGCCTTGCAGCCCTGGAATAAATCACACTTGGTCGTGGTGAATAATCCTTTTAATGTACTGTTGAATCCTATTGGCTAGTATTTTGGTGAGAATTTTCGCATCTGTGTTCATCAAGGATATTGGTCTGTAGTTCTCTTTTTTGATGGGATCCTTGTCTGGTTTTGGGATCAAGGTGACGCTGGCCTCATAAAATGAGTTTGGAAGTTTTCCTCCCATTTCTATTTTTTGGAACCATTTCAGGAGAATAGGAATTAGTTCTTCTTTAAATGTTTGGTAGAATTCCCCCGGGAAGCCATCTGGCCCTGGGCTTTTGTTTGTTTGGAGATTTTTGATGACTGTTTCAATCTCCTTACTGGTTATGGGTCTGTTCAGGCTTTCTATTTCTTCCTGGTTCAGTTGTGGTAGTTTATATGTCTCTAGGAATGCATCCATTTCTTCCAGATTGTCAAATTTGTTGGCATAGAGTTGCTCATAGTATGTTCTTATAGTTGTCTGTATTTCTTTGGTGTTAGTTGTGATCTCTCCTCTTTCATTCATGATTTTATTTATTTGGGTCCTTTCTCTTCTCTTTTTGATAAGTCTGGCCAGGGGCTTATCAATCTTATTAATTCTTTCAAAGAACCAGCTCCTAGTTTCGTTGATTTGTTCTATTGTTTTTTTGGTTTCTATTTCATTGATTTCTGCTCTGATCTTTATGATTTCTCTTCTCCTGCTGGGTTTAGGGTTTCTTTCTTGTTCTTTCTCCAGCTCCTTTAGGTGTAGCGTTAGGTTGTGTACCTGAGACCTTTCTTGTTTCTTGAGAAAGGCTTGTACCGCTATATATTTTCCTCTCAGGACTGCCTTTGTTGTGTCCCACAGATTTTGAACCGTTGTGTTTTCATTATCATTTACTTCCATGAATTTTTTCAATTCTTCTTTAATTTCCTGGTTGACCCATTCATTCTTTAGAAGGATGCTGTTTAGTCTCCATGTATTTGGGTTCTTTCCAAATTTCCTCTTGTGATTGAGTTCTAGCTTCAGAGCATTGTGGTCTGAAAATATGCAGGGAATGATCCCAATCTTTCGATACCAGTTGAGACCTGATTTAGGACCGAGGATGTGATCTATTCTGGAGAATGTTCCATGTGCACTAGAGAAGAATGTGTATTCTGTTGCTATGGGATGAAATGTTCTGAATATATCTGTGATGTCCATCTGGTCTAGTGTGTCATTTAAGGCCTTTATTTCCTTGTTGATCTTTGGCTTGTATGATCTGTCCATTTCAGTGAGGGGAGTGTTAAAGTCCCCTACAATTATTGTATTATTGTTGATGTGTTTCTTTGATTTTGTTATTAATTGGTTTATATAGTTGGCTGCTCCCACGTTAGGGGCATAGATATTTACAATTGTTAGATCTTCTTGTTGGACAGATCCTTTGAGTATGATATAGTAACCTTCCTCATCTCTTATTATAGTCTTTGGCTTAAAATCTAATTGATCTGATATAAGGATTGCCACTCCTGCTTTCTTCTGATGTCCATTAGCATGGTAAATTCTTTTCCACCCCCTCACTTTAAATCTGGTGGTGTCTTTGGGTTTAAAATGAGTGTCTTGTAGGCAACATATAGATGGGTTTTGTTTTTTTATCCATTCTGATACCCTGTGTCTTTTGATTGGGGCATTTAGCCCATTAACATTCAGGGTAACTATTGAGAGATATGAATTTAGTGCCACTGTATTGTCTGTAAGGTGACTGTTATTGTATATTGTGTCTGTTCCTTTTTTGATCTACTACTTTTAGGGTCTCTCTTTGCTTAGAGGACCCCTTTCAATATTTCCTGTAGAGCTGGTTTGGTGTTTGCAAATTCTTTCAGTTTTTGTTTGTCCTGGAAGCTTTTAATCTCTCCTATTTTCAATGATAGCCTAGCTGGATAGAGTATTCTTGGCCAAATGTTTTTCTCATTTAGTGCTCTGAATATATTCTGCCAGTTCTTTCTGGCCTGCCAGGTCTCTGTGGATAAGTCTGCTGCCAATCTAATATTTTTACCATTGTATGTTACAGACATCTTTTCCCGGGCTGCTTTCAGGATTTTTCTTTGTCACTAAGACTTGTAAATTTTACTATTAGGTGAATGGTGTGTACCTATTCTTATTGATTTTGAGGGGGGTTCTCTGAACCTCCTGGATTTTGATGCTTGTTCCCTTTGCCATATTGGGAAAATTCTCTCCAATAATTCTCTCCAATATACCTTCTGCTCCTCTCTCTCTTTCTTCTTCTTCTGGAATCCCAATTATTCTAATGTTGTTTTGTCTTATGGTGTCACTTATCTCTCGAATTCTGCCCTCGTGGTCCAGTAGCTGTTTGTCCCTCTGTTGCTCAGCTTCTTTATTCTCTGTCATTTGGTCTTCTATATCGCTAATTCTTTCTTCTGCCTCATTTATCCTAGCAGTGAGAGCCTCCATTTTTGATTGTACCTTATTAATAACTTTTTTCATTTCAACTTGGTTCGATTTTAGTTCTTTTATTTCTCCAGAAAGGGCTTTTATATCTCCTGAGAGGGTCTCTCTAATATCTTCCATGCCTTTTTCAAGCCCGGCTAGAACCTTGAGAATCGTCATTCTGACCTCTAGATCTGACATATTACCAATGTCTGTATTGATTAGGTCCCTAGACTTTGGTACTGCCTCTTGTTCTTTTTTTTTGTGGTGAATTTTTCCGCCTTGTCATTTTGTCCAGATAAGAGTATATGAAGGAACAAGTAAAATACTAAAAGGGTGGCAACAACCCCAGGAAAATATGCTTTAACCAAATCAGAAGAGATCCCAAATCGTGAGGGGGGAGAAAGGGGATAAAAATGATCAGAAAGAACAACAACAACAACAAAAAAAACAATTAAAAAAAGAGAACGAATAAAAAAATATAAAAAAGAAAAAATATATATATATTAGATAAACTAGTTAAAAAACGTTAAAAAATAAAAGGGTAAAAGTTAAAAAAATTAGCAGAAGAAGAGAAAAAAAATTGAAAAAGAAAAAAAAATTAAATTATCTGCAAGGCTAAAGAATCATGGGGAGAAAGCCGTGAGCTCCATGCTTTGCTTTCTCCTCCTCTGGAATTCCGCTGGTCTCCTTGGTATTGAAACTGCACTCCTTGGTAGGTGAACTTGGTCCTGGCTGGATTTCTTGTTGATCTTCTGGGGGAGGGGCCTGTTGTAGTGATTCTCAAGTGTCTTTTCCCCCAGAGGAGTTGCACTTCCCTTACCAGAGGCCGGGCTGAGTAATCAGCTCGGGTTTGCTTTCAGGAGCTTTTGTTCCCTGAGCGCTTTCCGTAGAGTCCGGAGGATGGGAATGAAGATGGCAGCCTCCCAGTCTCCCTCCGGGAGGAGCTGAGAGCCCGGGGCCCCACTCCTCAGTGCGCCCTCAGAGAACAGTGCCCAATTACTCCCGTCTGCCTGGCCTCCGGCCGCACTCCGAGCTGACCAAGCCTGCGACTGGTTCAAGGTAATCCCGAGTTTAGAGCTCACTCCTCAGCTCTGTCTCTGTAGCCGGCTTCCTGGTTCTAATACCTGTAAGCTCTGTGACACTCAGACACCCCCGATCCTTCTGTGACCCTGCAGGACCTGAGGCCACATTGACCCCGCGTGGGCTTCACCCCGGTTAAGCCTCTGGAGCGATGTTCCTCAGCAGAACAGACTTTTAAATAGACTTCCCTGATTTTGTGCTCCGTTGCTCCGCCTCTTGCCGGGAGCCAGCCCCTCCCCCGCGGTCTCTCTTCCTGTTGCTTTGGATTCACGGCTCTGCCATCTTACCTTTCAGAAAGTGGTTGATTTTCTGTTTCTAGAATTGCTGTTCTTCTTCTCTTTGATCTCCCGTTGGATTTGCGTGTGATTGCAATCTTTAGATAAGCTATCTAGCTGATCTCCTGCTACGTGGAATAGTCTCAGCCTGCTACTTCTCCACCATCTTGACTCCTCCCCCTATGTTTTACTTTTTAAAAAGTCTTTTTTTTTTTTAATTTATATTTAGGTCTATAGATCAAAGTTTTTGTAATTATTTTTGTTTGTTGTGTTTTTTGTATATGGATAAACAGTTGCTTCAGTGACATATATAGGTGTGGAGTGTGCATATATGTGTGTATGTGATGTTTTGTTTTGTTTTTTTGAAAATTTCTTTCTCCACTGAGTTGTTTAACTTTTCTTAGATACACATGTTAGCCATAGATATATGGATGTATGAAAGGCTCTTTATTCTGTTTCACTGCTATATTTTTTATCACGATACCAATGTCATAATTTTTTTCAATGTCATAAATTTTTATTTTTAAATTAAGCCTTTAGATAGGTGATGTTAGTCCTCTAACTTTACTTTTTTCAGAATACTTTATTTTTTTCTGGGTTATTTTCCTTTCCATAGTACCAATAGAATATGCTCATCGAATTTTACAAAAAGTCTGCTGGCATTTTTATTAGTATTGGATTGAATCTATAAATTAATTTGGAAAGAATTGAAATCTTAACATTACTGAATTTTCTAATCCACAAAATTACTTTCTTTCTAGTTATATATATTTTAATTTATCTCATCACTGTTTGACAGTTTTAATATAAGTCCTGTACATCTTTTATCAGTTTTATCCCAATTTTATATCCCTAATTATGTCATGCTATTCCAAAGCTATTGTTCCCTTTGTTTTATTTTATTTATTTTTTAGGATATATTTTTTTAAATTTTTGTTTATTTTTTAAATTTCTTTTCAGTGTTCCAGAATTCATTGCTTATGCACCACACCCAGTGCTCCATGCAGTACGGCCCCTCCATAATATCCACCACCAGGCTCACCCAACCTCGCACCCCCCTCCCCTCCAAAACCCTCAGATTGTTTCTCAAGATATACTTGTCTCATTTATGATACAAGTAGGCAAGCATTTGATCTTTCACCATTAGTATGATGTTCGTTCTTATTCTCTAGTTCTCTATGTCCCATGTCTAAGATTGAGGAATATCCCTTATTCCTGGTATGCTAAGACTTTTATCATCAGTGGATGTTGGGTTTTGTCAAATAGACTTTTTTTTTTCTTCTATTGAGAACATTCATTTTCTTTTTATTAATTTGTTAGTATTTTGACTTATATTGATTTTTTTTTTTTTTTTTTTTTTTAACGTAGAGCTTATCCTGCAGTCCTGGGGTAAATCCCACTTGCTCATGTTTGTTTATATCTGTTTGATATATTATTCTTGGATTTTCCTTCATAAGATTTGGTTTAGAATTTTTGCATCTATTTTAATGAAGGATTTTTATGAGTTTTCTTTTCTTGTGATAACTGACAGGTTTTGTGATGAGGGTATCCTGGCCTTATAGAATGAATTGGAAATTATTTCTTTTTGTTCAAATTTCTGTAAGATTTTATGGAGAATTGTCATTATTTCTTCTTTAAATTATTATTTGAGTTTACCAGTAAAGCCATATGAATGTGGAATTTCTTTATAGAAAAGAACTGAACTACAACTTCAGTTTCTGTAATAATGTTAGAACTATATAGTTATGTAGTTTTTGAAGGAGCATTGGTAGTTTGTGTCTTTCAAAGAAATTATTCATTTTTATTGAAGTTCTTAAACTTATGAGCATGAAGTCATTCATAATATAATCTTTTGTATTAAACATCTGCAGAATATATGCCAATTCCACCTCTCTTATTCCTCATTATTAGCAGTTGGTATCATGTCTCCTTTTTCCATAACCAGTCCCGCCAGAGGCCTATCTTTATTTATTTATTTATTTTTGTATTCTCAAAGAACTCATTTTTGGGTTTACTGATTTTTATTTATTTTATATTTCCTATTTCATTGATTTTCACTGTAATTTTTAATATCTCCTTTCAGTTGCTTATTTTTATAGAATTTGCTGTTCTTTTACTAGTGACTTAAGATGCCAGTTGGGGATCACTGATTTTAAAGCTTTCTCCTTTTTAATATATGTATTTTCTGTTATAATATTCCCCTAAGTACTATTTTCAGCATCCTACAAACTTTGGTAGTTTTCCCACTTTCATTATATTGAAAATATGTTGTTTTTTGGTTTTCTTTCCATATAATTGGGGATTTTCCAGATAACTGTCATTATTGATTTCTAGTTTAATTATATTCTTCAGAATTTGGATGAAAAACTCAGTATAAGTTGGTTCCTTTTAAAATTTGTTGAGAATTATTTTGTGATTTAGGTTATGTTTCAGTCTTTCTTCCTTTTGCTGGGGTAGTAAAGTACTACCTAAAGTAGAATTGACTTGCAAGGTACATCTTCCTTTTCAGGTCTGCAAAAGGAATTGGTAGGGCACTATAGAGCTCCCCCTGCTGGCCTCTTCACTTCACTTTTAAAGGTTTCCTTTTATTAATTTTCATGCATCCTTATCTTTGTCCTACTGTGCATAACTTGTAGCTTGTTTTTGTTCCTTGGCTGTTTATAAAATTTCTATTTATCACAGATTTTAATCAATTTGATTAAAAAGTTACATTGAACCTCTCAGATCTGCGATTTTTATACTTTTCATAGAATTAGAGAATTTTAGGCAATTACATCTTAAAATACTTCAAAAAAATCCCTTTTGGAGACTGAATACCATATATTAGGTTGGTTGAAATTATACTTATGGTCAATAATGCTCTGTTAAATTTTTTCTCTTCACATTTCTATTTGATAATTTTTATTGCTTTGTCTTCACTAATTCCAATTTGTGTGTATCTAGTTTACTGTTAATCCATCCAGAAACATTTAGTTTTAGCTCTAGAAGTTTGATTTGGGTCTCTGTAACACCACAACTCTACTTCAATTTTTGAACACATGCAATAGAGTTACAGTAACTACTTAAATGTCTTTGTCAGCTAATTCCTGCCAATTCTGGATGAGTAATGACTTTTTCTCCTCATTATGGGACGTATTTTGCTTTTTTGCCTTTCTGGTAATCATTGTTAACGTTCTAGATATTGCGAACTTTTTCTCATGGTACTGAATATTTTATTACTTCTATCATGACTTTTAGTTTATTTGGGATACATTTATATTACTTGGAATTGGTTTAATCTTTTTTCATGAATTTTTTTATTGAAA
Source organism: Lontra canadensis (assembly GCF_010015895.1). NCBI lineage: Eukaryota > Metazoa > Chordata > Mammalia > Carnivora > Mustelidae > Lontra > Lontra canadensis. The sequence continues at coordinate 3,945,695 of NW_022631115.1, forward strand.
AACTTAAGACTTAGCTACATTAAATAAAACAAATTTCTAGAGGAAAAATCAAAGCCCACAATAGGAAAAAACACAATAGTTAACATTGTCTGGACAATAGCAGAATCCAGAGAATATATTCCTTTAACTGAAAAATGCTAGGTACTTCATAATTGACCTTTTGATAGAAAGTGACCAACTAAATTTGCCATTTGTGGTTCTTAGTTTTGAAGTCCACAGGTTAAGCTAGGAAATCTTCAAACCTTGAGCTGAATTCCATAAGGGGTTATGTGGCTCATGATTTTTTTTTTTTTTCCTTGTATAAGATGTAGCAATGGCAACAGACATTAACTTCTGGACAGCTTCTTTCTTAGCATGAGGAAAGGTAGAACAGCAGCTTTGTCCACTTTAGGGTGGAGGGATTCAGTAGACTCTGGAATGTGTAGTAGCTCAGACTTGCCAGTCCTTATTGTCTTTCCAACCAGTTTGAATGCATTGTTTGGATGAACGAAACGGCTGGTATCCCAGCATCTGCTTTTGTTCCTGGGAGGTGCCATGGCCAGCAAGGAAGTGGTCAGGGGCTCTAGTGCCATCACATGCAAAGAGGCTGGGGTGCCTGCAGAGGCAGTATGACAGACAGGGTGAAGGCTGCAGACTCTGGGAGCATATCTGCAAGGCAGTAACAGCAACAGCAGCATGAGGTGCTAAGTTCTATACTTTGGCCGTGAGAACACTGAGTCTCTGAGTGGCAGTAGGGAGGCCATGAGAGGATGGAACATTACCAGTTGGAGCCAGATGGCAAAGAGTTGGACAAGCCCAGACTGGCCTATAATGCATGGTATTCCTCGGAAGCCTTGGAGTCTCCCACTTTGCTGCCAACATCTGTGCTAACTGGTGAGGTGTGTAATGTAAAAGTCTTCCCTGAGCTTGTAGAGCTGCTGGCACAAAGTAGCTCTTGGCTGCTGGCTGGAACTGATTTAAGATGACGTTGGCCATCTGCTGCATAGACTTGTTGGTCAGGTGAGCCTTTTTTCTTCCTTCCTTCCTGTGCCTGAGCAACATACAGTGGCTCAGAGTCAGCATGCCTGCATGCATCTCGATGACTACTTTGATTGCCTCTTTAGGAAAGGAGAAACACATGAAGCCAAATCCTCTGTTTTTCCCATCCTCCAGCATTACCTTAGCACAGGTGAGTAATCTGAAGGGAGAAAACTCTTCCCTTGACTTCTCATTGTTACACGCGTTATTTGTGTGGAGATTCACCTCTTGATATTGGTCAGTTCTCTCATTTCTGCTATTCAGATTTTCCACTTCATCTCAACCCATCACCCACTTTTTTTCTCTGTGAAGGGTCTATAAATATGATTTATTTTCCATTCATCTCTTCCAGGCCTCTACTGGCATACCCAGGCTTTTCACAGCTCACAAAGTCAAAGCATTTGGATTTCCCACTGGGATTTCTCATCACCTTGACTCTTAGGGTCTTGCCAAATTGGCTGAATAGCTCTTTCAGACTCTCATCATTCACCTCTTCCTCAAAGTTTTTGAGAGCAACATTGGTGAATTCCTTGGCTTCGGCTCCAAATTCAGCTTCCCATTCTTTGGAGATTTGAATCTGCTCGCAAACACTGGAAAGTCATTGGGGAGTTTGCTGTTTGTCTTCCAAAGACCTTATCAGCAATGCCCTGGGTCTCCAAGTGGGCAAATGCATAACCCTTAGGGCTGTTCTCATCACATACCACCTTGAAGGACAGAGTGTTTCCAAGAGCAGAAGTATTGTAAACTGCCTTTTTTCCTAGAGATTTGTCCACAATCTGGATGAAGACAATTCATGTACAAGATTCTCTCAAAGATGGAGAATGCATGATACGAAGTGGCTTTCCCTTAATCACATCAAATTTCGTGGTGTCCAAGGCACACTCAGAATCAATTAGCTGCTGGAAGTTGACAGAGTTATAACCCAGGGAGCATGGTGATCATGTAACACAAACCTGAATGGACAGCATAGGCACCACCGGACTGACATTTTCATTTAGCAAGGCCTCCCTGCCTTCTAACTGCAAGTCACTCCCATACAGAGGCAGCTGGGGCTACAGCATTCATCTCCCCTGCCCCCGCCACCCCAAATCCCATCAGGAGGATGTCCTGTAGGGATCACACAGGTCAAAGGGGCCTCTTCTCAGAGCTGGGGCCTACATCATGCCCACAGTTGGTGCAGAGTGAAGCTAAGAGAAGCTGTAGCACAGAGAGATGCAAGCCAGCAAAGAGTTCAAGGTCAGCTCAGCACGAAAGCATTACCACAGACAAAAGGCTTTCAAAACCAGTATGACCCTCCTGGGAGTTTGTAAATTTCAGCTGTCCATCAAGAGGCCTCCAAATATTGCTCATAGGACCCCCAGGACATGCATTGCTCTGTAGATACAGACATCAGCCTCTTGGCAGTTTAAGATTACAGCAGCCAGTGGAAGGGGAAACAAAAAATTTGTCAGTGCCACTGTGGAAGCCCTGGGTGGACCACCCAAGGTGGGCAGCTCCCAAGCCTGAGGGAGACTGGGTTCAGCTGCTGTTGGCTCACCAGCCCTCCACAGTGGACCTAGCCAGATGGCTTCACTGAATGGTGTTCAATAAGGATTCTCACTTTCTTTCTCTTTTCCATTTTATTCAATTATATTTATTTTATTCTACTTCTTTTAATTATATGTATATTTTAAAGTATTTCTTTTTTCCCTTTTTTACACTTTTCTTCCTCAACCTTCTCTTTATTTATTTTTAAAGATGTTATTCTTTATTTAATTGAGAGAGAGAGAGAGAGAGAGTGGAGTGAGAGAGAGAGCATGAATGAGCATGGGAAGGGGATGGGAGAGGGAGAGGCAGACTCCTTGCTGAGCAGAGAGCCCTACTGTGGAGGGGCTCAATCTCAGGACCCTGGGATCATGACCCGAGCCAAAGGCAGATGCTTAACTGACTGAGCCACCCAGGTGCCCCTCCTCCTCCTTTTTTTTTTTTTTTTTAATCTCTCTCTTTTTAATTTCACTAGTTTTAATCTCTTCTCTTTCCAGTTAGGCTCCTGGGCCTGAAAGTGACAAGGCCACAGAGTCTCTGGGCAGAGATATGGCTTGATTTTTTTTATATCTTGATTTTAAGATTTTTTTGGTGAGACCAGAACTGATTTTGGTTCAGCTCTTTTTCCTGAAGCAAAATCCTTCTGTGGGCTCTACCCAATGCCTAGGAATCATGAGAGTTCCCATTTCCTGCTGAAGAGTCATTGCCTGGCTATATGAGTACTAGGTATTGCTGCCTCTGTGTGATGCTGTGGTTTCCAGAACTTTCCTCCAGAGCATGCATGCCCCAATCAGTGTTTTGCTGAATACTCAAGACTAACTGCAGATTTCTTAATTTCTCACTCTGTGCATCTTTCTCCTCTTTGTTAATATATCTTCTAAATTAATGCTGCTTTGGTGTACTCAGAATCTCAGCTCCCTTTCCTCAACTCAGCAGTTTTTTTCAGCTTGTTATTATTAATTTGTTTGTTTACTGATTTATTTATTTATTATCTATCTACCTATATCTATTGTCTTTTTAAAGTGTGGGCATAAATCTAGTCCACGTGCATTTTATTCTGGATTTCATGGCTTTATATAAATAGCAGGCTTCTTTCTGTTGTTCTGTTAAAAGCAGCATGTTCTTATTTTCTTTCTGCTTTTTAAATATTTATGTCAATTTGATTGTATTGGATGCTTTATTTCTTTTGTTCTCCTGACAGTATACTGGTCATTGTGGCATAATAATAGTGCTGCTTATAAGAATCAGTGATGTGAGAGGATGATCATTTGATTAAATTATCTGAGTTAGGGCTAGGTTGCATTCAGGGATAGAACACCTATCCTGTATCAATTTCAGGCTGTCCTCTATGCTAGAAGGATTTTCCTTTTGCACTGAAGGGTGTGAGCCTTCTCTCTCTGCTTTCCCCTCCTTTTTTTTTTTTTTTTTAAGATTTTATTTATTTATTTGAGAGAGAGAGAATGAGAAAGAGCACAAGAAAGGGGAGGGTCCCAGGGAGAAGCAGACTCTCCACTAAGCAGGGAGCCTGATGTGGGACTCTGGGATCATGACCTGAGCCAAAGGTAGATGCTTAACTGACTGAGCCACCCAGCCACCCCATCTCTACCTTTTCCTCCAAGACACCCATTTCTTGCATTAACCATTACTTAGTGAAAACCCTTTGGAGTCATTTGGCAGCTGAATGCTTAATATATCAAAAATCCCAATCCCAAAGAGCTTATTTGGTTTTTAAAGTCTCAATTAGTTTTTCATCCTCCACGAAGAGTCCCTTTGTCTATGACAAGCTTAGTGCTTTTCTTGCCTGTTTTTATACTCAACATGTGCCTCAGGGAGGAAAGTTGATTTTTGCTCAGCTAAAAGAACACTTCGGTCGATGAAATTTAGTTTTTTTTAAGACTCTTTTGATTCCCCAGATATCTGAAGTGTTCAAAAAATATATATGTATGCAGTGATCTTTTAAAGTTATCATTTTATCTCATTGTCATCTCAGAGCAGACTTGGGGCTATGGCCTACATCTTAAACAGAGGCAGAATTCCAGGTCTTAATATTTTATGATAATGTACATACTAGCTTCTTAAATCTTCAACAGTTTTATTTATATTTAATTTAAATATATCATATATATGTACATATATATATAATATATCTTAACTATATCGAGACCCTCAGGTATTGGAATAGTTGACCATAATTTTGTGATTTTTTTTTAAAGATTTTATTTATTTATTTGACAGACATAGATCACAAGTAGGCAGAGAGGCAGGCAGAGAGGGAGAGAGGAGGAAGCAGGCTCCTTGCCGAGCAGAGAGCCCGATATGGGGCTCGATCCCAGGACCCCGAGATCATGACCTGAGCCGAAGGCAGAGGCTTTAACCCACTGAGCCACCCAGGTGCCCCTAATTTTGTGATTTTATTTTTGGCTAATATTTAGCAATGTCTATCAACTCACCTTCTGTTTAAAATTTATGTTTACTTGTTCTATAAAAATAATTATTCAAGAGACCTAACAAAAGATTGTCAGTGCATGCTATATTATTTTGTGTGTGGGCCCTTTCTTCCTTTTGGTCACTTGAAGTTATCTGGGGTGGATCTGCTCTCACTGAATGACCAAGACTCCTTTTCAATACCTTAAATTCTAGATAAATGCCTCTCTTGCTCTCTGTTCTGCACAGTAGAGGTAAGAGATGCTGTGAAAAAATGCATCTCCCTGGTTAATCCTTCTTATACTGCCCCAGAGCCACTTATTCTGAGATTGCCACCTCCTATATACCTCATCCTAGAACTATTCCTCATCCTAGAACTACTTCAAGCTTTGTAGCATTTCTTTGATTATATGGAACTTTGGATGTAGTTTTTCTCATACAGTGCAATTATTTTTTTGTATTGAACGATGACAAAAAATTTAAATATTTCTTCTTGATAGCACCCTTTTTTTGACCCAGTATTATTACTATTATAGTTTTATTTTCCTCAAATACACACTCACATCATTTTTAAGATTTGAGATGGAAGTGTGCCCTGTCATGTTAAACTGATATCTGAGAGTGTATTAATATACATCAAATACATATTACTTGCATTTCTATATAAGTGTGTATATTAGTGTCCATGTATATTTGTATGTAAAAAAGTCCACATATATTTATATACAACAATTAATTTATATCTGTAATTATTCTTATGGTCTACAAGCTAGATAGATCTCACTATGATATGCTATTACACAGATAAATGCTGAACACAAGTATACATATGTCAAGGAAAAATCCACTTATGTTATATTTATAGTGTCTGTATGATCACTTAAAGGAGAAAAAGTTACTGAATTAAATACTTATTACTAAAACCAAAAGTCATATCAGTATATTTGGATTCTGAATAATATTTTGATTGAATTAACAAGGGTTTTGATACTATGTAAATGAAACAAAGTCAGTGTTCCTTTAAAAAGTCTAAACCAGAAATCCATTGGAAGGTTTTTCTTATTATCTATCAATCATTTTTGCTTTATTTATTGATGTTCAATAAGTAGCATATGCATAGTTCATAAATATTAATAAATGTTTAAAATCACCCAAACGTTTCCAATCCTCTTGCAAAGTTTAAATGTATTACTTTAATGTGATTTCTAAATAATTTTTATACATTGTAATTTTCATACTAAACACCATTATACAAATTTATTATCATTTGAGGCCTATTGTAGAGTTAATATTTTTAATAATATCATAGTATTCTCCTAAATATATGTACCAACATTTATGTACTGGACACCTATCTCCATATTTTGTGATTACAAGAAAATGAAGTGATGTTATACCTTTGACATATTTACTAAGTTTTTATGGTTTGTCCAACTCTGTGATAAGCACTGGAATGCTGTGGTGGAGAGATAGACACCATTAGTCCCGTCACAGAATTTACAGTTTAGAAAAAGGAGACAGATCATTTAAAATAAAGAAAAATACAAATTCTAAGTCTTGAAGATTGGGTAGAGTAGAGTATGTGTGAGTTAGGTTATGAGGAGGAAGAAGGTAAAGAGAAAGGGAACAGTTGTATTTCAGGTAGCTAAAAAAGCAGTTATAGTTCAGGACTAAAAAGAAATGAGCTATCACACCGCAAAAAAGCATGCAGGGACCTTAGGTGCACATGACCAAGTGAAAGAAGCCAATCTGAAAAGATTACCTGTTGTGTTATTCTTACTGTATAACAATCTGGAAGAGGCAAAACTATGGAGACGAGCAAAATGATTAGTGGTTGCAAAGGGCGTGGCAGTGGAGAGAGATGTGTCAGCAGAGCACAGAGGATTTTAGGGTAGCGGGAACACTCTGTATGATAGTCTACTGATGGACACATGTCATTATATATTTGTCTACCCTGTAGAATTTACAGTGCCAAAAATGTGCATCATGAACTTCAGGTATGGGTTTTGAGTGATTGTGATGTGTAAATGTAGATTCATCCTTGGTAAAAAATGTACCACTCTGGTGTGTGATGTTGATCATAGGGGGCGGATGTGGATGAATAGAGACAGGGGATTTATGGGAAACTTCTGTACCTATATCCCAATTGTATTGTAAATCTAAAACTCCTAAAAATAAAATATTTTAGAAAGCAGCTATGAAATCATAGCTAGAGGCAAGAGAGCCCTTATGGTGAACTCAAAATACATATCATACTGTTGTAACTGTGGGAGTGGTTGGGAGATGTGTGATAGCTGAGTAGATAGACAAACAAGGTCAAAGTCATTTTAAGGAAAGTTGAGATAATTTCCTTAGGATAAATTTTTCAGGATTGAATTATTGTCAAAATAACAAGTGTTCTTTTTTTCTCTTATAGCCATATGTATGGGAATAAATGTACTAGAAAGTGCACATAGGTTATGTAAATATCAGTTTATTTAACACCCACTTAATTTTCAATGACAAGTGATGCTTCTTGTGTTATACATAATGAAAAATAATGAATGTGAAATCTATATACTCTGTTCTATTTTGTTTATCTCTCTATTCCTGGCATGCCACATGGATCTTCTTAATTTAACAAACTAATATTCATATGACAGTAACTATGGTAGCATTTTTCTTAGGCCAGTTATGTTTTCATCACAAAAAGGCTAATTATTCAATAATTTTTCTTGGAAAATATACGTTTAAAACCACAACATGACAGACATTATAGTAGGTGCTCATAATAAGTAAAAAAAGAAGGAAAAAAAGTGGGGTCTTCAGTTGGGAGGAAAGACAGGCATTGATAAAAGAGTCACTCAGATAAACACACAGTTACACTTTTTGAAAGTGCTATTGGGCACCTGGGTGGCTCAGCTGGCTAGCCATCCAACTCTTGATTTAGGCTCAGGTCATGATCTCAGGGTCCTGGAATTGAGCCCCACCTCTGGCTCCATGCTCAAGTGCAGAGTCTGCTTGTTCCTTTCCCTCTTCTCCTCTCCCCACTCGCACTCTTTCTCTCAAATAAATAAACAAACCTTAAAAATAAATAAATAAAGGTATGAGCAAGAAGGAATACAAAGTGCTATAATTTTATATTATAATGAGAAAATCCCATCAAGGAAAGGATAGGATTCTTCCATGAGGACATGGTGATAAGCTGGAGAAGATGGTCGTGGGGAGGCAGAACATAGCAGGTGGTGGTAGGCAATTGTGATATAATGGAATGCATAACATAACTAGATATGCATTTAAAAATAAAAGATACAAGAACTGATGTAAGGAGATCAGTTTGGAAGATATTACAGAAGTCCAGATAAGAGATGATGGCCACCTAGGAGCAGGTATGATGGTACAATGAAGAAAAAGAGATGCATTTTGAGAGATAAGAATTTAGGATGAAAAATAAACTAGATTTGGTTATTCGGATTAGAGGTATATATGTGTATATATATATATATATATATACACATACATGTACATGTATGTGTATATATATATACACACAGAGACAGAGAGAGATTTATAAGTTGTAAATATATATATTTGTTAAGATCAGATTATATATAGTTTATATACAAAGATTAAGTGATATATATATATAGAGAGAGAGAAAGATTTTTTCAAATCTTTCTGATCATTTTGATGTTCTATTACTTAATAACTTCTGTGCTATTGTGATGCTACTTTTTATTTTATGAGCATTTTACATTTTTATATAGTTGACTCTAGACCCCAATGCAGTGTAAATTACATCTTTAACTTTTGACTCACCCAAAACTCAACCACTAATAACCTACTGCTGATTGAAAGCCTCACTGACAGCATGAACAGCCAATTAATGTATATTTTGTATGTTATAAGTATTATATACTGTATTATTACAATAAAGTGAGCTCGACAAAAAACTGTTATAAGAAATCATAGGGAAGAGAAAATACATTTACAGCATTATACCATATTTATTGAAAATACCCCTGTGTAAGTGGGCCCATGCAATTCAAACTCATGTTGTTCAAGGATCAAGTATAGAATAACTGTAACATCTAAAGTATTCAAGGATCTAAAGTTACTGGGATGATGTTTCTATTTTTCATTTCCACTAACCCTCATCCAATTTAACTTATTTCCTTGTACACTAGATTTTGCTTGTGTGCTTAAATGTATTCAGTCTTAGATGGTACATGCCCTAAGGGCTTAAATTGACCATGCTTTCTTGCAGAGAGAATGTATATTCCTTTTTATTGGAAGCAAAGATCACTACCAAAACTGGACCTATATAGTACCCCTTAGGATTCTTAGACTTACTAGTCTGAGTCTTTTTCTCATAATGTATCTTAGGTTTAAAAAAGTTCCCTTTTGTACCACAACCAGTGCTCCATGCAATCTGTGCCCTCTCCAATACCCACCACTGGGTGTGGTGCAAAAACAATGAATACTGTTATGCTGAAAATAAATTAAAAAAATTAAAAAAAAAAAAGGCTTCTAGCCATATCACACCTTTTAACCTGGGAATATCACTGCTAAGAATAGAGAGGAAAATAAATTATACTCAATGATTTTCTCCAAAGGACGGTAAATAACAGAGGAGGGGGATCTGAAAGCAAGTTAAATGTCCAACAATGAAGAAATGATTCCATAAATTACAGCATCAATAGGATGGAATATTGCTCAACCATTAAAATGATGCTTTCCACAGAGATTTTAAATAATATGGAAAAATGCTTAGTTTATAGCACCGTATGTGTATGTTCTCTCTCTCTTTCTGTCTCTGTTGATTGAAAAAGACAATGAAGAGTACCAAAATATTTAAAAAAATTCCCTTTTCCTCACCTGGCTGCTAATGTAAAGCTTAATTCAGCAATCATACTGCTCCTATTGGTGTTCATCTCTGCATAATCCTTTTCATCTACTATGGTTAATTACTACTGACACTTGTTATCAGATAACAGTTTTAGAGAGGAAGGTGATGAGATCATCCATGTTTTTATCCCAACTCAGGACCTTCATTTATTTCTATATAAATAGAACTTCAGTCTACCATCAGCCACTAAACTTTTAGCTTATGATATTTTTGTACCATTAAAAGTGTTTGTAACAAGTGGTATTTTATCATTTTATTCTCACAGTATACTATTCAAGTATCAAAAATAAAATTTACTAATTTCATATGTAATAATTCTGTTTTGCAATTCTTATGTTGAATCATTGGGCCATTTTCTAAATCTCAGAATAGGAATCTTAGTGACTTTATTTTTCTATATCTTATTAGCTGTTTTTCTACATTTGCTATTTTGCTTCTGAATCATGGTAGATATTTATTGCTGCCTAGAAATTTTTTCCAACTAGGCTAAAATACACTGAAATAATAGGGAAACAAAAAAATCATGGAATCTTAAACAGGTGTTCACTGCATACTGCAGCTATGGACCAAATCCAGCCTGTCTACTGATTTTATAAATAAAGATTTATGGGATCACCTCCAAGCACATGCATTATGTATCATCTATATCTGCTTTTGCACTACAAAGGCAGACTTGAGACAAGATGACATAGACTGTATAGCTCAAAAAGCTAAAATATTTACCATCTGGTCCTTTACAGCAAAAATTTGCCTATCCTTGGTTTAAAAGATGATTCAAAAATACAATAAACTATAACTATTGCATTATCATTCAGTTTTCTTATTGCATTTCCCAGAGTTCTGAATTTTCAAAAACGTATGAAAGACTGGAGACACCATCCTTATAGACTATTTTTTTTAAAGATGTTATTTATTTATTTCACAGAGATCACAAGTAGGCAGAGAGGCAGGCAGAGAGAGAGGGGGAAGCAGGCTCCCTGTCGAGCAGAGAGCCCACTGTGGGGCTCCATCACAGGACCCTGGGATCACGACCGGAGCCAAAGGCAGAGTCTTTAACCACTGAGCCACGCAGGCGCCCCTACACTATTTTTTAACACAACTGAGAGTGAATTTTTCATTCATCACCAATAATGACAGAGAAAAAAAGAACAGAGAAAGACAGGTAACAATTATCAGAAAAATCAGAAGATGAAAACAAATAGAACTTGAGACTATAATGAGCATGGTAAATTTGATTACACGATTGAAATATCAGATTAATTTTCAGATGACAGTATCCTTCATGAATTTTCTAAAACTCATGAATTTATAAATAGACACTGCATATTGAAGTAAGAAAGGAAATATGATGTTCATATCAATTTAGTCATTCAACAGGAAGGATTTCATCATGCAATATTTTCTGACAAGATCCTGTCCCATCCCAGTTGGTTAGAAAGCTTTGTCAGAGAATTTTTTATTCTTCATTACATTTATGTGCCAGAATTTACTTGATGCTCATTGGAAGTGGACAAATGAAGAAAACAAGTGCTTGGAAGCAAGTGATTGGAAAGTGATTGGAAAAAAATGATTGGAAGGAAATAAATGATGTGGGTACTAAAAATTTATGGGTAAGTCATTCTAAATGATGTTTATAATTAAAAACTCAAAGATAGTAATATAGCAAAAAGGTGGTAATCTTCTCTTCAAGATTATTATTAGCCATCACAGGTTTCAAAAATTATTCGAGTATTGTATTTTGATGGTGCAGTTTTAAAAAGAATCACTAGTGGTGATAAGCTGGAATCGACATATTTGGAATCTCATTCTAGTATTTACAAGATGGATATATTCCAGATTCATATATGATGATGATAATTGATGAGCAGTTACTTACATTCAGAAGACATTACCAATTTTGGCTACATATAAAGAAGTAAATTTTGAGTTTGCTATGGTTAAAATTTTACTACAATTTCTTATAATCTCCTTTTCATTATTCCTTTATTCTTACTCATATAAAATCAGTAAAATAAGTATAAAGAATTAAAAAGGGTCCATTGGGCCCAGAGACTAAATGTTGATGCTTTTATTTCCAAGTATATATTCATTTAATTTCTGGATACCAGATTTATGTAGTTGAGATTTATGTGACATATTCATTTGCCCTACACTCTGAATACTATTGACAAATGAAGAACATCTTTTAATAAGTTTATTAAATGACAAATTCAAAAAGAAAATCCCCAGAGCATGTCACCTCCTGGTCAATAGTTGTGATATGGCAGGGAAAGTGTGAGTAAAGGATGGAACTACACTTTAGTGCCAGTGAGATGCCTCTTCATTACTTTTTCTTCTCCACTTGCCCCCTAGGGCTATGCTAACCTTCCTCCATCTTATCTTTTCTCTTTATTTCCTCATTCCATCCCTCTCAGCTACATTTAATTCTGATGAGCCATTAATAACAGTAAAAGTGGACAATATACTCTAGGTGTGATGAGACATAGAATTGGTTGTGAACCACTGTTTTCAGTTGACTACATTCTCACTGAATTCTGTGAATCTGAGGAAATGCATGATAGGCACAAGTTTTTATAAAATATGCCTTGAGTTCACAAGTCAGAGACTTATCCCCATAGCACTGACTCAGCCTTTCCAGAATATGTGATGACACTTAAATGTCTTTACTAAAAACAAATCTTCTAATATCCACTACGATGAGATTCATGCTATTTGAATATAAGATGTAAAAGATTTGAATTCCCCTAATTACAGAGGATATGAGGTTTAATGTCTATGTTTTATTATAAATTTGATTTACCCTTCTAGCTTTGGTCTGGGATTGTTCTGTAATTTTGTCTCAAAAGTACATTTTTAAAATATCTGACATTTTTTGTTCTGGGAAATAATTTGTATTAGATGAGTATATTAAAAACTAATGAATTATGATTCTATTATAAGTCATATTATTAAAAACTAATAAGGTATCGCATATATTTTAGTTGATTCCTTTAGGATAGAGAAGACAGAATAGAGGGTAGGATAGTGATAGAAGCTTAGAAATTATCAGAATTGATGAAGCATACATTCTGAGCCCACAAATAAAAAGTAATCCTTTCATTGACACAGTGTTGTCAAACTGCTTTTGGAACATGAAATACAAAAAGAACGGTTAAAACTAACTGGAGGGGAAAAAAGAGTATCTTTAATACTGCTATGTATTAACCTAAAATCCATAAAAATAGAATTATATTTTTTAATCCTCCAGGGCAATGTACTCAGACTGTACTGACACTTTTTTTTTTTTAATCTATTTGTGGTGATAGGTCCAGTACTGAAAAATGTTAAGTGAGAAATAGGGTTCCTGGATATGTTGTTTTTTGAAAATGTACATAGCCTTCCATTGGCTTGTGCTTTTTGTCTCCCATTCCAACTTAGCCACCATTTTCTGGTTGCCTAATGAAGTGATGCCTGTGGGTAAAGCAGGCATTTTGCATCTGTGAGGATGAGTCACATATGAAGAAGGGTGAATGAGGAGCCCCAAAGTTCCATCCCTTCTTGACCTATTCAGGCACATATGCCTGCTCTGGGATGTCTATCTCTGATAGTCTTATTTCATAGGAAAAGCCAATGCCCCATTTTATTAAGCCATTCTAAACAGTTTCCTGCTTTATGCAGTCAAATACAGGACAAAATGATAAAACAGTCCATCTTATATAGATGAAAATATATTTAATATGCTTTTAAAAGATAGAGGTAATATAATTAGACTTAAAAAGAAAAAAAACCTAACCAATCAACAAACAAATTGAAACAAAATAAAATCCATCCATATTCTGATGAAAATAAACATGCACAAATATTTAAAGACAAAAAAAAATGTCAAAAAAGAATGTGTGAAAAATACCATAGCAAATGTTCTGGACATTTTTGCTTATTCCTTTGGATTTACTCTCTACTATTCACCACTTGGCTCTGTGCCCTAAGAAGCTGACCTTTATAGACTTCATTATTAGCTTCTACTGCTTTCTGGCTTTCTGTTAGGTTTATCCCATGGGATTGTACTAGGATATAGGGAATGAAGTGTAGAAAGAAAGAGGTTGAAATGTCTGCTATCCCAGACACTTCACTGCTGATTTGGTCCATTTGACTGTATACCTCAGTGGAATACTATAATTCTATTTGGTAGTTTCCTTGTAAAGGTCCAGTATGGTCTATTTCTAGTACCTGAGTACATCCCCTGTTTCCCCAGGTCTAGGTCCTGAACATACTTAAAAACTAAAAGTATCCCATAGGAACAGGTGTCTCAGACTTCTCCATGGCACCAGCTTCTAATCTTCATCCATTTTCCCACAATTCATCTTTAAAGCTCATCGGGAATTCTACTTAATAGAGGAGAAAAATACATGAGCCTGATTGAGGGATGAATTCGCAACATATGATGACATTGGCCACAAGTGGATGGTCACTGAATTACTGATATACCCAGTGGTGACCCTAAACACTATGGAGAAGGAAAATCACACCAAAAAACAGGATTTATTGACCTTGATAAGAAGGAGAGATGGCTTGCTATTTGGGTAAATATTGACATATAGGTTAATGGGTTGGAAAGCAATGGATTAGAAAATTGGTCACACAACAAAACTAAAAGGCAACTGACAGAATGGGAGAAGATATTTACAAACAACATATCAGATAAAGGGCTAGTATCCAAACTCTCTAAAGAACTTATCAAACTCAACAACCCAAGAACAAATAATCCAACCAAGAAATGGGCAGAGGACATGAACAGATATTTCTGCAAAGAAGACATCCAGATGGCCAACAGACACATGAAAAAGTGTGCCACATCACTTGGCATCAGGGAAATACAAATCAAAACCACAATGAGATACCACCTCACACTCGTCAGAATGGCTAAAATTAACAAGTCAGGAAACAACAGATGCTGGCGAGGATCAGAGAAAGGGGAGCTCTCCTACACTGTTGGTGGGAATGCAAGCTGGTACAGCCACTATGGAAAACAGCATGGAGGTTCCTCAAAAAGCTGAAAATAGAGCTACCCTACAACCCAGCAATCACACTACTGGGTATTTACCCTAAAGATACAAATGTAGGGATCCAAAGGGGCACATGCACCTGAAAGTTTATAGCAACAATGTCCACAATAGCCAAACTATGGAAAGAACCAAGATGTCTATCAACAGATGAATGGATAAAGAAGATATGTTATATATATACATATGTATATGTATATATATAAAATCAGGATATGATATGTATCAGGAAGGAGAGAAATCATAAGAGACCCTTAATCTCACAAAACAAACTGAGGGTTGCTGGGGGAGGGGCATATGGAGAGGGTGGTTGGGTTATGGACATTGGAGAGGGTATGTGCTCTGGTGAGTGCTGTGAAGTGTGTAAGTCTGATGATTCACAGACCTGCACCCCTGGGGTAAATAATATATTATGTGTTAATTAAAAAATTGAAAAAAAAATTGGTCACAAAATGGATTAAGAGAGAAATATGTGAATGGACCACTAGGAACTAGCACAGGATATAAAGATACTTGCATTTTATATTATTCCTCATGAAAAGGCATCCACACCACAGGAAGGCAGAAAATCCAATGGGCAAAATGACCCAAACACTCCAATACTTCCTCAAAAGATTCATGTGCAAAATGGCCTTTTGTGCTACTTTTATACAACAAGCATATCTTATTCTATACATGGGCATGATGTCATGTGCATTACCTCCCAGAGCAGCTGTCTACTTAGAAGTCTTACTGAGAGAGATTCACTTCAACCACATTAATGTGGTTGATGACCAGATTTGTCTCTACTTGGTCATTTGGCCAGAGGCCTCCATCAGTTCTTTGACTCATGTATCTCTTTATAGCACACCTTATGATGGAAGGTAGTAGCTTCCATTAGTGAGAATAAGCAAGAGAGAAATATGCAGTACACAACACTGAAGCCACAGTATTTTCCCAAACCTAATCTTAAAAGTAACATCCTCTCACTTTGCTATAGTCCATTCAATAAAAGTGATTCATATTCAAGGCAACCTATATTCAAGGCAGAGAGAATTCAAAGGGGTATGCATTTCAGTTGTTGGGACTCACTGGAAACCATCACAGGACACTGCCTAAGTTAGTAATATACAACTTATTGTATGACTTTATTTTTTTTGATCTTTGACCACACATTCTGGAAGTTCACATTTTACGGAACATAGCTTCTACCCATCACCCTTTCTACACTCAGACTAACTGGGTCAAAGTTTTATAAAGGGTGATTGGTCAATTGTCAAAGATACATTCATTCACAAAATATCTACTTATTACATTTAACATATATATTAATTTAAGAAGAAAATTTTGTTTTCTATAGAAATTGCTCCATAAATGATAAAATAATATTTTAATATTTAACAACATAAACCTCAAATTCTCTGTGAATATTTTTCCCAGATAGTATAGAATGCAATAAGAGAATATAGAATGCAATAAGAAAGTAAAATATTCAGAAGGTTCTGAGAAGTTAATAGTAAATGGACTAAGAAAAGTAATAATTAATATTGACTGAGTGTGACACATGTGCAAGACAGTGCTTTAAATACACTAGTTGCATTAACTCTCTTAATCCTTACAACACTAAGGGTAGTTATTTTTATCACTCAGATTTTAGAAAAAGGGCATTAAAGCTGAGAAAGATTAAATGGGTTCCATAGCCAGAAAATTGGAAGCTGGGATTTGAAGCCAGATATTTAGAGAGTAAGAGCTTGAAACTAAACTTGGAAGCCATTCAATGCGGTTGTCAGGTAGTCACCTTCCTTCAGTCCCAGACCCACTCAATGAAAACAGTCATTGTCCATCATTTTTTGTGCTCCAATTATTGACCTTAGTTTTATCTCTGTCAAACTCATTTGCTAGCTTAACTCTAGTCCATCTTTTCAGGTGCTAATGATTTGTTCAGTCATTTCAACATGTTCAGTTTCGGGGCCCTTCCCACCATGAGGGTGTGACACTGAGTGCAAAACTAAGACTAAACTAAGCTCATTCATAAGCTTCCCTCATGTGTATTTCCTATGGCACTGACTGTGTTAGTCTGTTAAGGCTGACATAACCAATACCACAGAGACTTAACAGGGACTTAACAGAAATTTATTTTCTTACAATTTGGTGTCTAGAAGTCCTATATTAGGGTGTCAGCAGGATTGGTTTCTTCTGAGGCCTCTCTCCATGGCTTGTAGATGTTTATCTTCTTCCTGTGTCATCACATGGTCTTCCCTCTGTGTTCATGTGTCTGTGTCCTGTGTGTCTAATTTCTTCTTACATTAAAAGGACACCAGTCATATCCAAATAGGGTCTTTCTAATCATCTCATTTCTCCTTCATTACCTTTTTAAAGACCCTCTCTCCAAATACAGTTGCATGCAATGTATTGGGGGTTAGGACTTTAGTGGATGTCCCAGGACCTCGTATGGATTTGGGGTGGACACTGTTCAACCTATGATATTGACTAAATAGAAGGGAAAAGATTAACAGAAAATGTAAACAGGAAGGAAATACAACTATAAAGGTTTTTTTTTTTTTTCCCTTAAGTAACACAGATTTGATGTTGGTAAATGTAATAATTCTGCAAAATGATACAATGCACATTGAATTAAACACTGTGATATTCTCCTAAATCCCAAGCCATTGTATAATCTGTTGTTAGAAACAAGAAGTCATGTTAGGAACTGCAGAAATTAGTGCATATTGATGATTTTTTAATTTGTTGCTTCTAGGATTGATAGCACATTGGTAAGATTTTAAACGCAAAGCACTGTGAAGTCAGAAAAAACCAGTGCTATTGCTATAAGACAAAATGCTGAAGTTTTAGTCAATCAGCTATTACTGGAGCCATAAGGAAACCATTCAAATAATCTTAACGTCAAGTATTATGCTGACACAATGAATGTTAATAACATAGTCCTTTCTTGGATTATTTCTAAATATGAGGTTCTGACAATGGTTGAGATAAAAATCTTTAGGATGTTGTCTGTACTATACCACCATTGCTTCAAAGGAAGTCTGGAATTGCCAATGTTCCAAGATATCAGTTACATTTTCAGTTTGCTTAGATAATTAATTATCACTTATTACCCACTCACGCAAAAATGTTTCTTCCTTTTCCCCATTTTTCTCATTTTTATGTACATACCACTTACCTATTTCCTATTTTGTGCTGAATAGAAAGGGCCTTGTTTAATAAAAAAGATTGGAAGAGTGGTAGAAAAGATTAAAGTCCATAAAAAAGGGTAGAGTCACAGCCTCAGTAATTATTCCTGAATGCCTTATACACAACTTAGAGTCTTACTGAGATCCTCATTAATTACAACTAATTTAATGCATTCAAAAGGTCAGTGTTGAAATAATATTTGCTCAAAGGCAAAATACAAATATGCAGATATGCACAGATACACCCAGAAAAACATAGAAATTAAAGTTTAAAGAAAATGTATTCTGCTTGTGCAATTGACTTAATTTTTTATTTTTATTTTTATTTTTGAGATAATTATAGATTCACCTACTGTGGTAAAGTAATATAGGTTTCATATACTCTTCACCAAATTTTCCAAAATTGTAATGTATTACATATTTCTAATTACATAAATACCACAACCAGGAAATCAGCATTGCTGCAATCTACCGATATGTTCAAATTTCATCATTTTTACTTGCACTTTTGTGTGTGTGTGTGTGTGTGTGTGTGTGAGTGATTAGGTCTAGTAAATACCATATGTATAGATTTGTGTGCCCACAATGACACAACATACTAAACAGTGAAGACAACTAAACATTTCATCACAGGATTCCCTGTGCTACCCATTGATAGAGCCACCTCCACCCTCCCCCTTACTTTAGGCAATCACTAACTTGTTTTCCAACTCTATAATTTTGCCATCATAAGAATGTTATGGAAATGGTATCAGACATTATTGAACCTTTTGAGATTGGCCTTTTTCATTACCAATATCCCCTTGAGAATCATGCAAGTTGTCACATGTATCAGTATTTTTTTCATTGTTGCATAGTAGTCCCATGGTATTGATATACCATATTTATTTAGCCATTTCTTTGTTGATGGATATTTGGCTTGTTTCTTGATTTTGACTATTTCAGCTAAAGCTGATATAAACATTTGTTTGTATGTTTGTATTTCTTCTGGATGAATATCCATAATTTTAATATATAAATATATCACAGTAAATTATTTTTTTCTTTTGGTAATAAATATTTGTGTTGCTTATAGTTTGTTACTATTGCAAAGATTTTTTTTCCTTTGAACTTTTTTTGGGGGTTTCTACAAGTAACTTTAATTTTTTTCCCAAGTTTTTAATTTAAATTCCAACTGGTTACCCTACTGTGCAATATTAGTTTCTGGTGTAGAACTTAAGGATTCATCACTTAATATACAACACCCAGTGCTCACCACAATAAGTGTGCTCCTTAATACCCATCACTCATTTATCTCATCCGACCTGCCACCTCCCCTCCAGTAACCATCGGTTTTTTTCTCTATAGTTGAGTTTGTTTTTTGCCTCTCTTTTTCCCCCCATGTTCATTTGTTTTGTTTCTTAATTTCTACGTATCAGTGAAGTGATATGGTATCTATCTCTGACTTTTTTTGCTTAACATAATACTCTCTAGTTCCAAGGATGTCACTGTAAATGGCAAGATTTTATTCTTTTTTTATGGCTATATATCTATATATGCCACATCTTTATCCATTCATCAGTCAATGGACGTTTAGGCTCTTTCCATAATTTGGTTATTGTTGATAATATTGCTATAAACACCAGGGCGCATGTAATCCTTTGAATCAGTATTTTTGTATCCTTTGGGTAAATACTTGGTATTGCAATTGCTGGGTTATAGGGTAGTTCTATTTTTAACTTTTTGAGGAAACCCCATACTGTTTTCCAGAGTGGCTGCACCAGTTTGCATTCCCACAATATTAGAGTATAAGGGGGTTCCCCTTTCTTCCACATACTCTGAATATTTTGAATTAATTTTTTCTAGTGAATTATCTCACAAACTTTTATGTATCAACAACAATTGGGAAATTGTAGTAAAAATCCCTCTCTATTATAGCTCTGTCAATATCTCCTTGTAGATTTGTTACAGTGTAAATTACATATTTTAAGGCTATAGTATTCATTGGATATAAATTGCAAATTATGTCTTTTCATTCATTGATTTTTGGTCCTTATGTAGCAGCTACCTTTATCTTTGGTAATATTTTTTTCTTTAAAGTTTACTTTCTTCTAAGATTAATATGGCTATGCAACTTTATTTCACTTCTATAGGACTGGTTTATTGTATTCCCCATTTTATTTTCTGGTTTACAAGTGGGTTATACCATATTTTTAAAAAGCTAATTTGACAACATGTATTTTTTTCATAAATAACTGATCCCTATATTATTTATGATTAGTAATATATTTGGCTTTATATCTACTTTGTTTAGGGAACTTCTGTCTAGTTTTCTCCCTGTTTCTCTCTCTCTCTCCTCTCTAGCATTTCTTTTGATTTATTTCTCAGTGTGAAATTGCCATTACTCAAAGGTTTTGCATCTGTGATTCTGATTTATAGCATTTTTTTTCCGGCTTTAATGATATCTTATTATTGTTATTTTAAATTTTGTTTTGCTTTACTTAATTTGAGTTCATATTTTGGGGGAATATTTGGAACTCTTGAGTCCTGAGCTGCAAGTCATTTCCTTAGGAAAGAATTATCATTTTTTTCTGCTAGGTACCTAGTGGCACTATAGACCCAAATCTACTTTTAAATAAATCTTGCTGAGGTTTCCAGAAACAGAGATAGTTTGAATTCAGTCTCCAAACTCATGTAAAGCCTGGGTTTTGATTACAAATTCCAAAGGGCATATTTTCTATTTTTTCTACCAGCAGCAAGTGAAAGCCATGAACATTTCCTTGCAATCCCTTAACAGCAGAGCAAACCTTTTTAAATTTATGAATTTAATCAACAGGTATTTGTTGAGCATTTGTTCTCAGTCTCTTAGAACCTAATTGAGCACCATTCTAAATGCTTTGATGCATTAGTAAACAACAGGGAGAAACTTCCCTGCTCCTGTGGACTTTTTATCCTATGTGACAGATACAAAATAATAGGCAAAAAAATAAATTAGTACATAGACGGTGTTAAGTGTGACTGAGGAAAGGATAAAGTAGGGCACATTAACGGGGGTAAAGAAGCAGTATTTGTCTTATAGTCATCTTTTCACATATTTTTTCTTACCAGTGTTAATACTGAACAGGCTTTTCTTTTGAATTGCTTGATATGGTTTTATAACTACATGTGTTATTTACCAACTACTCATTTTGAGCATACATTATAACTTTAATCCTCAAAGCTATTTAAGAGTACTGGCTATTAGTGGTGAAGCAACTTTAAATCATGTTCAAAAAAGCTGGTAAGTGATAAAACTGAAAGACAAAAATAAAAATAATGATTCCAGCTCATTTTAAGTTAAACACAGTGGAATGCCAAATAATTCTTAATTAACCAGACAATAAAATTCATTGGTTTCTATAATCTAGGAATATGGCCTCTTCAGAGAGTCTAGAGATCTGAAGGATATCAACTAACTCTTAAGGTTTCTTTCCCCTTATCTTAAGCCCTTCGTTCAATTTTTCCCTTTTTTTCTTCATTAGTCTCACTTTCCCTGCTACAATATATGCTGCCTCTAACCAGGGGCTGGGAAGCTAGAAGGAGAATATGGCTACGGACTTCCCCAGGACTATGTTATCATTGGTGGGTGATCCCTTATCGAAAATAGTTTTGTTATGTTTTATTCTCTCTGAATGAATCACAAGTACATCCATGGATAAATAACTAAATGAACTAATGAGGGTGATAATTGGAAGTCCAGTAAGAACCAGAGAAGGTAAGAAGGAGTTTTCCCAAAGGAAATGTGGAAAGTGCTGCTACATACAGCTGTGCAGTACCCAAGTACACAATTATCTTGATGATGAGTGCAATCTTGAAAGATCTATAAATAATAAGAGATACAAACATGAAACAAAAACAACACAGAAACTCCAAGAATATATGAGCCTACAGGAAAAATAGTAAATAGTTTTATTTTGGATAATTAATGTAATTTTCCCCTTCTTTAATATCAAGACCTACAATGAATCAATAAGATACTCCATGGACTCACAAATATAATAATTGCCATTTTTGAATAGCGGATGTCTAGAATACAGTGCTGTTATTCAAAGTATGGTTCTTGGATTAACAGCATTATCATCACTTAGGACTTGTTAGAAATGCAGAATCTCAGGCTCTAACTCAGACATACTGAATCAGTGACTCATATGCACATCAGTTTTGAGTAAAGGTTAAGGATACAATCTCCAGAAGTAGTTTGAAAAGTTCTTAGTCAGACTTAACACTTAAAAGCCTACAAGTGATGTTGGGCAAATTCTTTAAATTCTCTTTGAGTTTTATTATCTTTTAAGTAGGGTGGGGCTGATACAGAAAACTCTTCAATATTTAAAAAAAGATATATACTATCCTAATCAGATGAATAACACATTTAAAAATTCAGTAAAAATGGCATTTATTTTTATTAATCTTCAAATTTAGGCCAGTCTATTCATAACCTCTCCTAGTAGAATATTCATGTGAAAACCATAGTAGGAAAAAAAATGTGAGCAGGTACACTGTTTAGTATTTCAAGTATAGCAAGCATTAACATTCTTTTTAATTATTTTAATTTTTGACTTTTAATGACTAGCTCTGGTGCTAATTATCACAAATTTGTTTATATATAAATTCAGCAGATATACAAAATTACATAACTTGATATTTATGAAATGCTGTTTTCTATAAATATTTAAAACTGATAGGTTGTTTATAAATTTAAAGTGTGTGGTAATTTCTTCAATATTACTATAAAAACTATAAATAACTATGAAGCATGAAACTTATTTTTATGTCTAATATATTTTAAAAATATAAAATGATAATGTTGTTTTAATTAAGAAATAATCTACTTTAATGTTCCTTTAACTGTGCTCCAAGAAATACTAATATCATTCAAATATACCAGAATTTACCGTGAGTGATAAAAAAGAAGAGGGGAGATATTAGGGAAAAGTTTCCACAGTCAAATGTATTTTTGAACTGCCACAAAATAATGTCCCACTTAAAGTTCATTATGAAAGTTAATATGTTCAAAGTTTTACAAAGAGACTTGGTATAAAGCAATGATGTTCTGTATGCCATGTATCATGAAAGCCAGCCAAAGGTCTAGTCTCTGCTTTCCTGAGGCTTACATGTAGTGGGGAGCTTAAATATTTATAAAATCCACACTTAATGAAATTATTGATATGGTTGAAATTTCATCTATAATCTTGCTATTTCTCTTCTATTTTTTCTTTTCTCCTCCTTTGTATTTTTTAGCCCTTTTTCATTCTTATTATTGCATATTTATTATAATTCCATTTAGTGGCTTATATTATGATTATTTTAGTTTTAGAAATTGCTTTTGGGTTGATAGTATACATCTTTAATTTATCATGACCAAACCTCAAAATATATCATAACAAATCATATATACTGTAAGAAACTTACAAGAATATATTTCCATTTCTTTCCTCCTGAGCCTTATGCTGCTATTGTCATACATTTTGCTTCATATTTGTTGTAAATCTCAAAATATGTTGTTACTAATTTTGAGCTGAACAGTTATGTTTCTTTTGAAGAGTTTAAAATATTAAGACCCAAAATATCTTATACAAAATGTCCATTTTTACACACATGGCCATCATCTGATGCTCTTCAATCCTTTGTGGAGACCCAGATTTCTATTTGGTATATTTTCCTTCTCTCTGAAGGACTTCCTTTAACTTACCTTGTATGGAAATCTATGGTGATAATTTTTTGGCTTTTATATATTTTATAAAGTCTATTGTTTACCTTTATTTTGAAGGGATTGTCATTGGTTTCATTAAAAGTCATATTATTTTCTCTTACTACTTAATTATGTTGTTTCACTATCATACCACTTGCATTATTTCTTAGAAGGAGTATGCTTTATCCTGTTTCTCTTATGTGTAATGTATCATGTTTCTCTGGCTACTTTTAAACAATTTATTTGTGGTGTGTCTTGGTGTATAATTTTCTTCAAATTTCTTGTGTTTGGGATTCTTGACCTTTGTAGACATGAGTCCATTAATTTTGGTCAAATTTGAAAAAAATCAGCCATTATTTCCTCAATTTTTGTTACTCTTCTAAGCATTTGGGGAACCAATTACATGTATATTCAATTATTTAAATTTGTCTCACACCTCATTTTCTTTTATTAGTGTCTTAACCTCATTGTTTTTCATTCTGAAAATATTTTTTCTTCTGCAATATCTTTCTTTTTTGAAATATATCGACATAAAACATTTTGTTAATGTAAGATGTTGAACTTGTTATTTTGGTTTTGATACATTTATATAATGTAACATAATTGTCCTTGTAACAATAATTAACACCTCTATCATGTTACATAATTATCATTTCTTTTAAATGGTTGGGGTAATTAAGTACTAGTCTGTTAGCAAGAACTGATGATTATAATACCATATTATAATTTATATTCACTAAACTGTGTGTTAGATCTCTAGGACTTATTTACTACTCACTGCATTATTTGTAACTTTAACATCTGTTTTATCTTTCCTCCACACACCCCCTGGTAACTACAATTTACTCTCTGTTTTTACTTGCTTGCCTTTTTAGAATCCACGTTTAAGTGAGATCCTACAGTATTTGTCTTCCTCTGTCTGACTTATCATACTCAGCATGATGTGCTCAGATTCCATCTATGTTGTGGCAAATAGCATGATGTCCTACCTTTCATGACTGAATAATATTTCATATAGGTGGGTATACATATATGTGTGTATATACACACACACACATACACACGCACACACATATTCATTCATCATTTCATTGGCAGTATAATATTCCATATATATGTTGTTACCATATCTTGGCTATTGTGAACAATTCTTTATTATTATGAATAATGCCATAATAATTATTGTGAAAGTTCTTAATTATTGTGAATAATGCCATAAATATGGAAGTGCATATATCTCCTTGCTATCCTGTTTTCATTCCCTTTGGCTATATACCCAGAAATAGAATTGCTGGATCATATAGTAAATCTATTTTTTAATTTTTTAAAGAAACATCATATTGTTTTCTACATTGGCTTCACCAGCTTAAATGCTTACCAACAGTGCACAAAGGTTCCCTTTTCTCTCCATTTTTTCCAACACTTGTTATTTCTGATCTTTTGATAATAGTCACTTTAACAGGAATGAGGTGATATCTCATTGTGATTTTGATTTACACTTCCCTGATGGTTAGTGATGGTGAGTCTCTTTTCTCTTTTCATGTACCTGTTGGCTCTTTGGATGTCTTCTTTGTGAAGATGTTTATTTAGTTCCTCTGCCCCTTTCTAAAATTAGATTGTTTGTTTTGTTTTGTTTTGTTTTGAATTGTATGAGTTCTCTCTATATTTTGAATATCAATCCTTTATTCAATATATGACTTACAAAAAATTTCTCTGTATCACTAGGTTGCCTTTTCATTTGTTATTTATTCTTTTGCTGTATAGAAGCTTTTAAGTTTGATATAGTATCTTTTGTTGATTTTTGCTTTTGTTGCTTGTACTTTTATACATAATATTTGCCCCACCTGACACTTTAAACTCTACAGATATTGAATCTGATTTCCCTCCCACCACCTTTTTTTTGGAGCCAATGATTTTCCTGTGTCTGATATTTGGTATAAAATGAACACAGTTTTGGATTTCATCTTTGCCCACCTTTGTATCTCAGGAAAACAATCTCAAGTAAACTAAGATTTATCACAGGCTTTTTTATAGCAAATTCTCATATTTCAATTTTTCCCTAAGACAGCCTTCTTCTCTACATCATTTCCTCAAATTATATAATAATAAATAATAAATAATAAAACCCATTCAAAGTATATATCTCTTTAGCATTTAACATTTTCCTACCTGTCCACAGATTATCAAATACTATAAAAAATAAAGAGATTAGTAGTCATCCGAAAAGACAGATTCTAAATCAAGCTTATGAGCAGAGAATGTTACACTAAGCAAATAACTTTTTTTTTTTTCAGATTTTTTTTTTTATTTGAGAGAGACCGAGCAAGAGAGACCACAAGCTAGGGGAGGGACAGAGGAAGAGGGAGGAGAAGACTCCCCATTGAGCAGGGGCCCCAATATGGTCTTGATTCCAGGACCCTAGGACCATACCTGAGCTGAAGATAGACACTTAACTGATTGAGCCACCTAGGTGCCCAAGCAAATAACTTTTAAATAAAAACTTAAAATATAGGCAGTAATAAAGAATTAAACAACCATATCCACCTATTCAATAATGCATTAAACACATAAATCAAGTAAGGAAAGGGAACACTAAGTGTTTAATGGGTGGCAAAAAGATTGCAAGAGTGAAAGTGACTAGAGAAGGAAAGAAGAAATTTCCATCATCAATGGAGAAAGATGGGCACATTAGTTATCATATTACTTCAGTATCACAGAAGTTTTTCTAACTACTTAGATACCGGATACTATCCTTTCCCTGCCCTTTGACCCTAAATTGCTACCTTCTTGTTTATTTTAGTAACCCCAATACTACACCTATACACACATTCCTTATAGCTCCATATTCAGATATAATCTGTCTCTTATTTGCATTCTAATAATACTTTCTATAGTATACAATAGCACTTCAATTTTGAAATGTAAAACAGGAAAATAGCTTCATGTCCTGGACATAGTTTTATGTTTTGTTTTGTTTTGTTTTGACAAAGAGAGAGAGATCACAAGTAGGCAGAGAGAGAAGGGGAAGCAGGCTCCCTGCTCAGCAGAGCACCTGATGTAGGGCTCACTCCCAGGACCCTAAGATCATGACCTGAGCTAAAGGCAGAGGCTCAACCCACTGAGCCACTCAGGGCCTTAATTTTTCTTTTCTGATAATAGTGAAGAAAAGGTGATAAAGGATACAAAACATACCACCTATACCACCTATACTGGTGAAATAGCATTAGGAATTTATTTTTGTATTAGTAAACTCTACTTTTTTTTTTTAAGTCCAATTGTATATTCAATTTAAGTTCTTGTTTATGCATCTGATTTTAAGTGCTTCAAGAATAGCTTCAAGTACCACACCTCATTAAATTATTTTAATTAAAAATTTTAAAATGTATAAATAATAAGCTCATTTTGTCTAGCAGGGATATAACAAAATAATTGCTATTTTCATTATGTGAAATAGGCATCATATTTTCATGTTATTCATATCTTCTGTAAAGATTAAAGCCTCTTTCCCTTTAGCTTTCTCTGGTTTCATATTTTATGAGCCAAAACTATATAACAAAATACTACTCTTATAGAAAACTAATTTCAAAAGACACACCAACATTGATGTACTGAATTGATTTCAACTTTGGCCCAAATCATCTTGTCACTCAGGAGTGTTAGGAACTGTCAATATCTCAGTTACGTCCCATCAACCAAACATGCTTAAGCATCCAAAAACTGGTTAGGCACTAAATTCATTTCTGCTTTCATTATCTGTCTAATTTGGTACTCTCTTCTCAATATCCCTAGTGCTATTTGTAAGTATAAAAACTGCTTACACTCCTCTATGGATTTTTTATTTTTTTATATTTTCTAGTTCAAATTTTAAAAATTAATACAAACAATTCAGTGACATCAGTACATTCAGAATGTTGTACAGTCACTACCCCATCCAGTTTGAAATACTTTCATCAATACTAAGTAAAACCCCTATCCATTAACAAATTTTTCTCAATCCTCACCATTCTTCCCAATGTCTGACCTTGGTAACATGGATCCAACCATCAGCAGTCTGTCTTCTATTTATTTTGGTTATTTGTTATAAACAGAATTAATGAAAAATGTGAAATTTTATATCGGGTTTTATAGCATATATCCATGTTGTAGCATATTCCAGTACTTCATTTCTCTTTATGGCTGAATAATACTCCACTATATTCCTATGTTACATTTTGTTTGTCCATTCAACAATTGAAGAGATTTGGGCTATTTCTGCCTTCTGACTATTGTGAATCATCCTCCTATGAATGCATGCATATGTACTGATTTGAGTATCTCTTTCCAACTGTGTGGTGATATACTTAAAAGTGGAATTATGGGAGCATATGATAATTCTATACTTCTTGAGGAATCACCAACTATTTCCACATAAGCTGGAACATTTTGAATAACTCAACCCCAAGTATTTTTGAGAATTCCAATTTCCTTTCAACACACCAAAATGTATTTCCTGTTTTATTTAAAAATCATTATTTATTACAATCATCTGGGTAGGTGTGAAATGGTATCTCTTTGCTGTTTTGAATCAAATTTTTCTAAAGAATATGATGTTGAGTATCTTTTTGTATGCATGTTGTCCATTTGCATATATTTTTTGAATAATGTCTCTCCAAGTCATTGCACATTTTTCCTAATTACTATTTTGATAATGTTCTCTGATGCACAAAGTATCAGTCTATAAATTTATAACTCATCAGTAACAGTTTAGAGCTAATAAAGTCAGATTTATCTGTTTCTTTTGTGCTACTGTTTTTCGATTTATATCTAAGAATCCATTGATGAATCCAAGGTTATGAAGATTTATCATTGCAGTTTTTTTCTAAGAATTTTATATTATTAACTCATATTTAGATAGTTGATTCATTTTAATATTTATTTATTCATTTATTTTGCAGATATTTAGTAATATCAGCACCACTGAAGACACTAATCTCTTTTTCCATTATAGTGTTGGGGCATCTGGGTGGCTCAGTGGGTTAAGCATCTGACTCTTGATTTTGGCTCAGGTCATAATTGCAGGGTCCTAGAACTGAGCTCCACATTGGACTTTGCACTCAGCAGGGAGTCAGCTTGAGGATTCTCTCCCACTTCTTCTCCCTCTATCCTTCCCCTCACCTGTGATCTCTCTCTCTCACACTCTAAAATAAATAAATAATGGGAAACAGAATAGATGTTTCTCAAAAAGTTAAAAATAGAGCTACCTATGACCCAGAAATTGAAGTTTGGTATTCATCCAAAATATACAAAGTGGTTCAAAGTGAAATATGCCCCCACAGTGTTTATACAGCAACATATACAATAACCAACATATGGAAAGAGCCATGATGTCCATCAACTGATGAATATATTAAAAATGTGTTGTATATACATACAATGGAATGTTACTCAGCCACCAAAAAAAAAAAAAAAAAAAGAAATCTTGTCATTTACAATGACATGGATGGAAGTAGTGGGTATTATGCTAAGCAAAAGAAGTCAGTCAGAAAAAGACAAATACAATATGATTTCACTCATGTGTGGAACTTAGGATAAAAACAGATGAACATAGGGGAAAGGAAGGAAAAATAAAATAAGACAAAAACAGAGAAGGAGGCAGACCATAAGAGACTCTTAATTATGGGAAAAAAACTGAGGGTTGCTGGTAGGGAAGTGAGTCAGGGGTTAGAGTAATTAGGTGATGGGGGCATTAAGGAGGGCAGTTAAAGTGATGAGCACTGCAGCTGATGAATTACTGAAGTCTACCTCTGAAACTAATAATACAGTATGTGTTAATTAGATTGAATTTAAATAAAAAAAACCATTAAATTAAATTTTAAAATTTTAAAAATTCTAAAAAACAATAATATTAACACTTTTCAAAAATCAGTTTACTGTACATGTATGGGTTTATTGCTGGAGCCTCAATTCTATTCCAATGACATATAAGTGTATGATTATGCCAACACCACAAGGTTTTGGTTATTGTGATTTTTTAAAAAGATTTTATTTATTCATTTGAGAGAGAAAGAGTGAGCAGGAGAGTAAACAAGCCAGGGGAGGGGCATAGGAAAAGGAAGAGGGAGGAACAGACTCCCTGCTGGGGCAGGGAGCCTGATGTCAGACTCATTACCAGAACTCTGGGATCATGACCTGAGCTGAAGGCAGATGCTTAACCAACTGAGCCACCAAGGCACTCAGTTATTGTAATTTTATAATAAGCTTTGAAATAGAAAAATATGGACCCTCAAAACTTGTCCTTCTTTTGTAAGTGTCACTTAAAATTTCATGTGAATTTAGAGTTTGACTTTTCCATTTTTGCAGTATATAAATAGATAGATAAATGACATTGGAATTTTAATAAGGATTGCTTTAATTTCTAAATTGTTTTGAGTAGTATTAATATCTTAACATAATTCTTCCAATCTTTAACCAGGAATAGTTTTCTATTTATTTAGGACTCCCTTAGTTTCTCTTAGTAATGTTTACGTTTTTCACTGAACAAATATTTTACCTCCTTGGATAAATTCCTAGGTATTTTATTCTTTTGCATACTATCATACCAGGAATTGATTTTTAAATTTCCTTTCGTTATTGTAGATCTGTGTATTTCTCTCTTCAAGTCTATGTTTCTTCACAGACTTTTAACTCTATGGTTTGATGCATTCAGATTTAAAATTGTTTTTGTCTTCTTGATGAGTTGACACTTCTATCAATATATAATTTCCTCCTTTGTCCCTTGTAATAGTTTTTAACTTAAGTTTAGCTTAATTTTTATTAGTATGGTCCCCTCAGCCCTCTTTTGGTTAAAATTTGCATGGGATATCTTTTTCCAGCCTTTCACTTTCTTTTTTTATTTATTTGTTTGTTTATTATTATTTTGTTTTGTTTTTGTTTTCAAAATTTTATTTAAATTCTAGTTAGTTAACATATACTGTAATATTAGTTTTGGAAGTATAATTTAGCGACTCATCATTTACATATAACACCCAGTGCTCCTCACAACAAGTGACTTCCTTAATACACATCATTCAACTTAGTCCATCCTTGGTCCACCTCCCCTCTAGCAACACTCAGTTTGTTCTCTGTAGTTAAGAGTCTTTTGTGGTTTGCTTCCCTCCCTATTTTTCCCTTCTCCTTTGTTCATCTGTTTTGTTTCTTACATTCCGCATATGAATGTTATCATATTGTTTTTGTCTTTCTCTGACTGACTGCTTTTGCTTAGCATAACACACTCTAGCCCCATCTACCTTGTTGCATATAACAAATCTTTTTTTATCCATTCATCAGTTGGTGGATATTTGGGCTCTTTCTGTAATTTGGCTATTGCTGATAATGCTGCTATAAACATCAGGAGTATTTGTACTTTCAAATCAGTATTTTTGTATGCTTTGGGTAAATACCTGGAAGCGCAGTTGCTGGGTTGTAGGATAGTTCTATTTTTAACTTTTTGAGAAACGTCCATACTATTTTCCAGAGTGGCTGCACCAGTTTGCATTCTCACCAACAGTGTGAGAGGGTTTCCCTTTCTCTGCACCCTTGCCAACATGTTGTTTCCTGTATTGTTAACTTCAGGCATTCTGATAGGTGTGAGGTGATATCTCATGTAATTTTGATTTGTATTTCCCAGATGATGAGTGATGTTGAGCATTCTTTCATGTGTCTGTTAGTCATTTGTATGCCTTCTTTGGAGAAATGTCTATTCATGTCTTCTGCCCATTTCTGAGCTGGATTGTTGATGTTTTAGGTGTTAAGTTTTTTATGTTCTTTATATATTTTGGATACCAACCCTTTATCAAATATGTCATTTGCAAACATCTGCCATTCCGTAGGTTGCCTTTTAGTCTTATTGTTTCCTTTGCTGTGCAGAAACTTTTTATCTTGATGAAGTCCAATAAATCATTTTTGCTTTTTTTTTTTTTAAGATTTTATTTATTTGACAGAGAAAGAGACAGCAAGAGAAAGAACACAAACCAGGGGAGAGAGAGAGGGAGAAGCAGGCTCCCCACTGAGCAAGGAACATGATGCAGGGCTGGATCCTAGGACCCTGGGATCAGGACCTGAGTCAAAGAGACACTTAATGACTGAGCCACCCAGGTGCCTATTTTTGCCTTTGTTTCCTTTGTCTCGGGAGATCTGTCTAGTAAAAAGTTGCTATGGCTGAGATTGCCGCCCATATTCTACTCTAGGATTTTAACAATTTCCTTTCTCACATCTAGGTCTTTCATCCATTTTGAATTTATTTTTGTATACGGTATAAGACAGTAGTCCAGTTTCATTCTTTAGCATGTGGTTGTCCAATTTTCCGAACACAATTTGTTGAAGAGACTTTTTTCAATTGGATATTCTTTCCTGCTTTGTTGAATATTAGTTGACCATATAGTTGTCAGTCCATTTCTGGGTTTTCTATTCTTTTCTATCGATCTATGTGTTTTTGTGCCAGTGTCATACTGTCTTGATAACTACACCTTTTATAGTATAGCTTGAAGTATGGAATTGTTATGCCTCCAACTTTTCTTTTCTTTTTGAAGATAGCTTTGGCTATTCAGAGTCTTTTGTGGTTTCATACAATTTTAAGATTGTTTGTTCTAGCTCTATGAAAAATGCTGATGGTATTTTAATAGGGATTGCATTAAATGCGTAGATTACTTTGGGTAGTATAGACTTTTTAACAATATTTGTTCTTCCAATCCATGAGCATGGAAAGTTTCTCCAATTCTTTGTGTCTTCTTTGATTTCCATAAGTTTTCTGTAGTTTTCAGAGTACACATCTTTTAAGTCTTTGGTTAGGTTTATTCTTAGGTATCTTATGGTTTGGTGCAATCATAAATGGGATCAAGTCCTTGTTTTCTCTTTCTGCTACCTCATTATTGGTGTATAAAAATGCACGATTTCTGTATGTTGATTTTGTATCCTGCAACTTTGCTGAATTCATGTATGAATGTTCATTGTTGTGAGTGGGGTGTTAAAATCCCCTATAATTTTATTGTTATCAATGAGTTTCTTTGTTTTTTATTTATAGACTTATATATTTAGGTGTTCCAAAGTTATACACTTACATAATGTTTCATAGCTCTTAGATGTTCTTTTTTATTTGATATTCTTTTTGCCCCTTTCATTTTGGGAAGTTTCTATTAATAGATCCTCAAGAACTCTAGTTATTTCCATAGCCCTGCCCAGGGTATAAATGAGCCCATCGAAGACATTCTTCATTAATCATAGTGTGCTTTTAATTCTCTAATATTTCCATTTTACTCTTCCTTAGCATTTCTGTATCTCTGCTTACATTATATTTTTTTTATGTTGTCTGTTTTTTCCATTAGAGCTCTTAACATAGTTATTTGAATTATCTGTCTGATAATCCCAATATCTGCATTATATTTGAATCTGGTTCTGATTATTGCTTGTTTCTTCAGACTGTGTTTTCTCTTGACTTTTGGCTACCTCATAATTTCTTTATTATAAATAAGACATCTTGTATCAGGTAGTAGGATTAAGGTAAATAGTCCTCAAGTGTCAGTATTTACATTATATGGCTACGAGTTGTGCTGTGTTTACTTTTATTTTAGGTATTTGTAGGTACTACAATCTTCAAATTTCTTTAGTATTGTTGTCCTTGCCTTTCTTCTGGGTGGTAGGCCTGTATTAGGTTTCTCCAGAGAAACACAACCAATATGCTATCTATCATCTCTCTCTCTCTTTCTATCATTGATCTATCATCTATCACCTATCTATGTATCACAGTTATGGAGGCTGGCAAGTGCAAATCTGCAGAGAGGGCAATTAGGCTGAAAACCCAGGAAAAGCCAATGTTGCAGCTGAAGTCAGAAGGCAATTTGCTGGCAGAATTACCTCTTCAGGGGAAGTCATTCTTTTGTTTATTTATAACTTCAACTTATTGGATGAATCCCACCTAATTATGGAGGCAATCTGCTTACTGATTCAAATGTAAATGTCATCCAAAAGCGTCCCACATAAGTTTCTAGAATAATGTTTGAAAAAATATCTAGATACTGTAGCATAGCCAGCTGAAATATAAAAGTAAACATCACACATATACTTCTTTTCAAAAAATAAGTTGTATCTCACAGCTCTTTCAGTTGTAATCCCCTTATACTGTACTGGAATTCATTGGATATGGTGGTAAGGTTGTGGAACAAGACTTTCTATAATGTTCCAACTAAATTTTAGTGTTTTATTTAACCTATGCATTGGTCCTTGATCTTTTTGAGTGCTTCTCCAGTGGAATCTTTTATTTTTCTGCCCTCTGACTCCTACTCCCTACCCTGCCTGCAGCATTCCCAATGCATTTCCTTAAATTATAACTCTTGTTGGGGAAGAGTTACCCTCCCTCCAGGTGATCCAAGAAGGCTGGAGAGGACCAGAGTGTGGAGAGAGTCCCTTCTCCTTCTCTGGATTGAAATTTCAGAGTTAGGATTTGGCTTCTTATCCCCTATAATTTAGAAGTTTTTTTTTTTTTTTTTTTGAGAATACTTATGTTTTTATAGTGTGTGTTTTCCTTTTCCTTTGCTGGAGCCAGGAAGAAAGATTCCCATGAATAACCTAAAAATGATTTTGGAGTTAAAGCCCAGGGAAGTATGCCACTCACCAATATTGTGATCTCTAGGAGTTACTGTTATGCTAGCTCACACTCAGTCTGTTACCATTCAAGTGTTCCTATCAGTTTTACCTCCTGTGACTTTTACTCCAATTAAACAAATCTTTATCTCTGTTTTTATTTGTCTCCATACTTTGTGGTGATGCTTTGCCCTGTTTGTTTAAGATGTCGGATCGAAAATTTTCTAGGTGCTTTTTGAAAGATCTGACATTCTCAATAAAAATATTATTTTTCAGCGATATAAATACATCAGGAGCTTCTGACTTTCCTAATAAAAGAAGTTTGTTTCTAAGTGAGGTGTATAAAATCCAGTTATTTAAAGAATGCTTGTTCATTATTATCTGGAAGAAAATTTTGCTGGAAAAATTAAATAATTTAAATATTTAGTCTGTTAATGAGACTTACTTTTAGTCTATATGATATTCAGTCTATATGATAAGTGTGTATACCATTTTCTACTTCAAATCTTTTTGTCTTATTTTATAAATAATTCATAATTCACATATATCTCTTCTTCCACTAAATAATATTATGAAGAATTTATCCTTGAAGGTCAGATCTCCTACTCACAAAATATGTATTTTTGGCCCACTCTCTCCTCAAATTTGAGATGCAAGCACAGTATTTTCCTTAATAATTTTCTTACTGCTTAGAAGACTACCTGAGGAATTTTATCCTATGAAGTTTTAATAAAAGCAGCCAAAAAGGTGTGAACTATTTAATTAACAGTTTTATTGAAGATAAGGAGATGATTAACATTTATGTTGACACCTTATAATTGAAGGGAGTTTTTATTCAAATAATGAAATTATACACCTGACAGATCTGATCCATTTTCATCCTGGAGGGGAAAGGTTAGCTTACATTATTTGTCTCTCTATAAATGTCAGGGAGTGCTGTAGGCTAAGATGTGGGTCAGTACAATTAGTTTTAGTAATATTTTCTTAATTTTACTTTGATAGATACTTAATCTTTCTTTGACATTAATGTACTGAATAACATGTTTGATTCATTCTGCTTCATTTTATTCCAGTGGCTTAAAAAAAGTAAACCTCAACAGAAAATATATTTTATCTTATCTTAAGCTAATTTTACTATTTTCCTCATAATATTAAGTATAATAGTGTTTAAAACACTCGAGGTAACACATAATGCCAGGGCTATATAAATTACTCCACAACATTGAAAGGAAAGGGATAATTTCAACCTCTTTCTAAAAAAACAGGGATTTAACTAAACCTTATAAAATTACATATGATCGCTTTATGCCAATCTTACTTGAAATATCAACACATAAATTCCAAATAAAATGGAAACAAACAGGAGTAAATTGCACATTAAAATAGTAGTACATAACAACCAAATGGGATTGATTCTAAGAATGAAATGTTGGTCATAATTAAGATAGGTATTCATATATTTACATTAATAAATCTTAAGAGAAAAAGGAAAAAAGAAAAATAATATGATAATCTACATAGTTTCACAGAAATATTTGACATAACACAACCCTAAACAAACAACCAAAAACTATATGAAATAAGAATTCCTGCATCTTTTTTTATATGTAAAATACATTGTCAGCTTAAAAACCAAAATCATATTTATTTACTTATTTGATGTCCCACTAAAGTCAGGAATAGGCAAGAATGGTCATTTCAGTTAAAATGGTATATTAGGGAGCTTCAAGGGCTTGTCTCTCCTATAGGAAATTTAGAGGAAAAAAAAAACAAGCAAAATCTCTAATAATGAAATTTGTCAGAATGCTGGAAAATAGTCAAAGCTTTAGAGCAACTAAGTGAATAATTGAGAAAACGATAACATAGTAGGATGGTAGCCCATGTTCCCAGAGTGGTAATCTGGTAATAGAAGGAACAGGGTGGACTTTGTTCTCAAAGAATTGTGTTTGTGTTAAACTGTTTGGGAGTTCCTTCATTGACTCATGTAAGACATTTGTCTTTGTTTAGCCTAATTCAAGTTTGCCTAAGTTGTAAAAGGATCCAAGTGGATGGCATTGCTTGACAATATTAAAAAGGAGAGTAACAAAGTGCTGCTGCCTAAAACAAAATATTACAGTTGTTACAAATAATAGACATGCCAAAGAGCTTTGGGGCCAAATCTAGGGGCAGAGTTAATTTGGGACAAAAGGGCTTTAAAAATCTCCTGCATATAACAGGATACCTAGAAAGCTATCCAAATATCCAAATAAAATTTCCTGCATATAACAGGATATCTAGAAAGCCATCCAAAAGTCATGCTTAGGATGGAATGGAGAAGGTCCTAAACTTTCACCTCCAGCTGGTGTTTAGGCTCAGTGTATACAGAATGGATACCAAGGAGGAGAACTAATCAGACTGACCAAGCAGTTAAGGAGTGCAGCAACATACTGCCAATTAGCAAACACTGGGAGACTGCATTTTTCTTCTTTTCTTTTTATTTTCTTCATGGTTTTAGAAATTCAAAGAATTCTCTGTCAAGCTAGTAGCTTACCATAAGCTAAAGGAACAGAGACTTCAGAGACCACCCATGACAAAGAATTCAATCTTTCACAGATAATATGGAAAAGGTTTTAAATAAAGAGCAATTACTATGCATAGAAAAGAAAAACAGCAAAACATAGGAAGGTTGAATAATTTGATTTCCAGATTTATCACATTGGAATATTTCAAAATGTCATGCTTCACAAAAAATTATGAGAAATTAAAGATGCAAAAGTTTAGTCCATTTATAGGGGGAGAAAAAATCAACAAAAATTATCCCTTAGGAGACACAGACATAGACTTACTAACAAAGACTTTAAATAAACTGTTTTATAGATGACCAAAAGCTATTTAAAAAATAAATGAGTAAAATATGGCCAAAGACTAAGGAAAACAAAGAGAATGGAGTCTTAACAAATTGAGAATAAAAATAAAGAGACGGGATTCATAAAAAGGAAACAAATACAAATTCTGGGGTTGAAAAGTACAATAACTGAGGGGTTGCACTAGAGGGGTTTAAAAGCAGAAGAAAGAATGAGGAAACTCTGCAACAAAACAATTGAAATTACCCATACTGAGAAGCAGAAAGAAGAATAAAGGGGAAAAAAATATGTGAAGATTCTAAGAAACTTGTATGACACTGCTGAGCATACTAATATGCATAAAATGAGAGTCCCAAAAGATGGGTGAAATAAAGGGGCAAAAGCATATTTGAAGAAATAGGTAGAAAGAGTATTTGAAGAAATAATGGTCACAATTTTCCCACTTACGAATCCGTAAGTGAGAAACATAATCAAATTATTGAAAGTCAAAAACAAAGAATCTTAAAAGGAGAAAGAGAAATGATTTTGTAAGGCACTGAAGCTTTCAACATTACACTGTAATAGTAGATACATGATATTATGCATTTGTTAAAACCCATGGAACTATACAACAAAAAATGTGAACCTTAATGTCAACTATGGACTTTAGTTAATAGTCATTTGTCAGTATTGGTTTTTCAATTATAACAAATGTACCATAACAATACAAGATGTTAATAATAGGATAAC
The DNA here is from genome assembly GCF_010015895.1 of Lontra canadensis. Taxonomy (NCBI): domain Eukaryota; kingdom Metazoa; phylum Chordata; class Mammalia; order Carnivora; family Mustelidae; genus Lontra; species Lontra canadensis. The sequence goes on from NW_022631115.1 coordinate 3,983,629, forward strand.
ATGGTAGGTGGGTAGGGTGGGTTCTAAAATATGGGAAGTCTCTGTACCCTCTGCTTATTATTTTGGAAACTTAAAAGCACTATAACTAGTAAAGTATATCATTTAACAAAAATCTACATAAAAAAGAATAACCACTGTTTCTATTATAATTTAATCATGTTCGAAGCTATTAACCAATGTAATCAGGTAAGAGAAATCAATCAGGGACATGAGAAATGGAGAAAAAGAATTAAAAACATATATTTTTATATATGTCAACAGGAACACATTGTAGATTTGTAAAGTATACATTGAATAGTGGTAGCCATGGGGAAAGACAAGTAGGTGGGCACTTCAAGCAGTACAAAGTTGTGTAGATTTTGCTACTTGTTCTTTGTGGAAATCAGTTGTTCTTTGGAAGGACATATGAGCCACTGTGAGTAGGAAGATTAGTTGAAAGTGGCCATAAGTCTACTACTTCTTAATACAGTTTCCCACTTCCCTCACTAATTTCATCTTTCTACAAATAATTATGTACTTATGGTATTCTAAGAGACATCAGGGAGTTAGAATAATATTTGTTGACGAGTATCATTTGCATGTAACTAATTATTATGAGATCAGAGCATAATTCTCACATCTTTAGTTCAGGGAGACTGACTGGTAAGTCTTAACACTTTAAGAGGAAATAGGCTATATTCACTTGTTTTATAAGAGTCCACACACTCTTCAGATAAAGTTATTTGGTAGATAATAGGTTATATGAATTAGGCATCAGAAACATATATGTGGGTGATACATACATATGAATGGGAAATGCAAATATATGAATGGCTGATGCAGGTCATCGATAGCATGAAGTAACTGAAGATGCTTATATGTGTAAGATTGTCTAGCAATGTGTTCAGAGAGATGAAAAGGAACATAAATATTTAACACACATGCAGAGATCTTGTGAAAATGAATGAAATAACATAGTCAGGGAGAAGGAATATAGTTCAGAAGAAAATGATGCTTCTGGAGACCTAGTAAAGGGGATCCAGAAAAGGGTCAGTCTTGCAAAAAGCCACCAAATATTCAAGATGATGATGGTTAGAAACTGAAAATGCAGTGGTTTAATTAGTAAATATATCTATTAATTGTATATAAAATGTAAACCTGGGTGGTACCATGAAGGACCATAGATGGTAGACAAAAGACGATTTTTAATTATGGGAACAAATTGCTACAATTACATGCTGAGAGAATGAGAGTAAGGTAGTATATAGCAGCGGCTCTCACTATTTTTAACCTTTCACAAAGTATATATTATAAAGTATGATCTCATTAATATATAATACATTATTCAAACACTAACTCTGGGGCTAAGAAGTTTCATTAATTGAGGGGAGAAGAGAAAACCAAGAGTTTAGCAATGATGATATATGTGTGGCTTGAACCTATTGCCCTACTCATATTATCCAATCTTATTCCCAATTACAACCACCACTTAAAGCAGCTATATGGCTGTCAACACCTGTATGCCAAACAACTTCCTATATAAAAGAAATAATGTTCAACTTATTTAAAATTTAATATTGATCACTCTGACATAGTTGTAAAAAATAAGAAAACATATACAGGAATATAAAAGAACTAGTCAATAGATGTGCTCATTAAATTTTAAAATAAACATTGGAAACCAAAGCCTAAAGAAAGAAAATAGAATCCCCATTAGAGTTGAAAATAAATTTTGTGTTCTAAGAAAGAAACATAGAAAAATATTTTTCCCATAATTCTATTTGTTATTAAAATAAAACATAACAATCTGAAAGATAATAATCACATAAGCCTTTGGTCTGCACACCTCAGCATAGGACCCTCATTTTTTTTTCATTTTTTTTTCATTTTATTTTTTATAAACATATAATTTTTTTTCCCCCCAGGGGTAAGGTCTGTGAATCGCCAGGTTTACACACTTCACAGCACTCACCATAGCACATACCCTCCCCAATGTCCATAATACCCCAGCCCCCCCAACCCCCCTCCCCCCAGCAACCCTCAGTTTGTTTTGGGAGATTAAGAGTCACTTATGGTTTGTCTCCCTCCCAATCCCATCTTGCTTCATTTACTCTTCTCCTACCCCCTTAACCCCCATGTTGCATCTCCTCTCCCTCATATCAGGGAGATCATATGATAGTTGTCTTTCTCCGATTGACTTATCTCGCTAAGCATGATACCCTCTAGTTCCATCCACGTCGTCACAAATAGCAAGATTTCATTTCTTTTGATGGCTGCATAGTATTCCATTGTGTATATATACCACATCTTCTTTAT
>NW_022631115.1:3985933-3990621 GCF_010015895.1 Lontra canadensis
AGCTTGCATTCCCACCAACAGTGTAGGAGTGTTCCCCTTTCTCCACATCCTCGCCAGCATTTGTCATTTCTGGACTTGTTAATTTTAGCCATTCTGACTGGTGTGAGGTGGTATCTCATTGTGGTTTTGATTTGTATTTCCCTGATGCCGAGTGATATGGAGCACTTTTTCATGTGTCTGTTGGCCATCTGGACGACTTCTTTACAGAAATGTCTGTTCATGTCTTCTGCCCATTTCTTGATTGGATTATTTGTTCCTTTGGTGTTGAGTTTGCTAAGTTCTTTATAGATTCTGGACACTAGCCCTTAATCTGATATGTTGTTTGCAAATATCTTCTCCCATTCTGTCAGTTGTCTTTTGGTTTTGTGAACTGTTTCCATTACTGTGCAAAAGCTTTTGATCTTGATAAAATCCCAATAGTTCATTTTTGCCCTTGCTTCCCTTGCCTTTGGCGATGTTCCTAGGAAGATGTTGCTGCGGCTGAGGTCAAAGAGGTTGCTGCCTGTGTTCTTCTCAAGGATTTGGATGGATTCCTTTCTCACATTGAGGTCATTCATCCATTTTGAGTCTATTTTCGTGCGTGGTGTAAGGAAATGATCCAATTTCATTTTTCTGCATGTGGCTGTCCAATTTTCCCAACACCATTTATTGAAGAGGCTGTCTTTTTTCCATTGGACATTCTTTCCTGCTTTGTCGAAGATTAGTTGACCATAGAGTTGAGGGTCTATTTCTGGGCTCTCTATTCTGTTCCATTGATCTATGTGTCTGTTTTTGTGCCAGTACCATGCTGTCTTGATGATGACAGCTTTGTAGTAGAGTTTGAAGTCCGGAATTGTGATGCCCCCAACTTTGGCTTTCTTTTTCAATATTCCTTTGGCTATTCGAGGTCTTTTCTGGTTCCATATAAATTTTAGGATTATTTGTTCCATTTCTTTGAAAAAAATGGACGGTATTTTGATAGGGATTGCATTCAATGTGTAGATTGCTTTAGGTAGCATAGACATTTTCACAATATTTATTCTTCCAATCCAGGAGCATGGAACATTTTTCCATTTCTTTGTGTCTTCCTCAATTTCTTCCATGAGTACTTTATAGTTTTCTGAGTATAGATTCTTAGTCTCTTTGGTTAGGTTTATTCCTAGGTATCTTATAGTTTTGGGTGCAATTGTAAATGGGATGGACTCCTTAATTTCTCTTTCTTCTGTCTTGTTGTTGGTGTAGAGAAATGCAACTTATTTCTGTGCATTGATTTTATATCCTGACACATTACTGAATTCCTGTACCAGTTCTAGCAGTTTTGGAGTGGAGTGTTTTGGCTTTTCCACATCTAGTATCATATCATCTGTGAAGAGTGATAGTTTGACTTCTTTGCCGATTTGGATACCTTTAATTTCTTTTTGTTGTCTGATTGCTGAGGCTAGGACTTCTAGTACTATGTTGAATAGCAGTGGTGATAATGGACATCCCTGCCGTGTTCCTGACCTTAGCGGAAAAGCTTTCAGTTTCTCCATTGAGAATGATATTTGCGGTGGGTTTTTCATAGATGGCTTTGATAATATTGAGGTATGTGCCCTCTGTCCCTACACTTTGAAGAGTTTTGATCAGGAAGGGATGTTTGTACTTTGTCAAATGCTTTTTCAGCATCTATGGAGAGTATCGAATGGTTCTTGTTCTTTCTTTTATTAATGTGTTGTATCACATTGATTGATTTGCGGATGTTGAACCAGCCTTGCAGCCCTGGAATAAATCCCACTTCGTCGTGGTGAATAATCCTTTTAATGTACTGTTGAATCCTATTGGCTAGTATTTTGGTGAGAATTTTCGCATCTGTGTTCATCAAGGATATTGGTCTGTAGTTCTCTTTTTTGATGGGATCCTTGTCTGGTTTTGGGATCAAGGTGATGCTGGCCTCATAAAATGAGTTTGGAAGTTTTCCTTCCAATTCTATTTTTGGGAACAGTTTCAGGAGAATAGGAATTAGTTCTTCCTTAAATGCTTGGTAGAATTCCCCTGGGAAGCCGTCTGGCCCTGGGCTTTTGTTTGTTTGGAGATTTTTGATGACTGTTTCAATCTCCTTACTGGTTATGGGTCTGTTCAGGCTTTCTATTTCTTCCTGGTGCAGTTGTGGTAGTTTATATGTCTCTAGGAATGCATCCATTTCTTCCAGATTGTCAAATTTGTTGGCACAGAGTTGCTCATAATATGTTCTTATAATTGTCTGTATTTCTTTGGTGTTAGTTGTGATCTCTCCTCTTTCATTCATGATTTTATTTATTTGGGTCCTTTCTCTTTTCTTTTTGATAAGTCTGGCCAGGGGCTTATCAATCTTATTAATTCTTTCAAAGAACCAGCTCCTAGTTTCGTTGATTTGTTCTATTGTTTTTTTGGTTTCTATTTCATTGATTTCTGCTCTGATCTTTATGATTTCTCTTCTCCTGCTGGATTTAGGGTTTCTTTCTTGTTCTTTCTCCAGCTCCTTTTAGGTGTAGGGTTAGGTTGTGTACCTGAGACCTTTCTTGTTTCTTGAGAAAGTCTTGTACCGCTATATATTTTCCTCTCAGGACTGCCTTTGTTGTGTCCCACAGATTTTGAACCGTTGTATTTTCATTATCATTTGTTTCCATGAATTTTTCCAATTCTTCTTTAATTTCCTGTTTGACCCATTCATTCTTTAGAAGGATGCTGTTTAGTCTCCATGTATTTGGGTTCTTTCCAAATTTCCTCTTGTGATTGAGTTCTAGCGTCAGAGCATTGTGGTCTGAAAATATGCAGGGAATGATCCCAATCTTTTGATACCAGTTGAGACCTGATTTAGGACCAAGGATGTGATCTATTCTGGAGAATGTTCCATGTGCACTAGAGAAGAATGTGTATTCTGTTGCTTTGGGATGAAATGTTCTGAATATATCTGTGATATCCATCTGGTCCAGTGTGTCATTTAAGGCCTTTAGCAGTCCCCTACAATTATTGTATTATTGTTGATGTGTTTCTTTGATTTTGTTATTATTTGGTTTATATAGCTGGCTGCTCCCACGTTAGGGGCATAGATATTTACAATTGTTAGATCTTCTTGTTGGACAGATCCTTTGAGTATGATATAGTGTCCTTCCTCATCTCTTATTATAGTCTTTGGCTTAAAATCTAATTGATCTGATATAAGGATTGCCACTCCTGCTTTCTTCTGATGTCCATTAGCATGGTAAATTCTTTTCCACCCCCTCAGTTTAAATCTGGAGGTGTCTTCGGGTTTAAAATGAGTGTCTTGTAGGCAACATATAGATGGGTTTTGTTTTTTTATCCATTCTGATACCCTGTGTCTTTTGATTGGGTCATTTAGCCCATTAACATTCAGGGTAACTATTGAGAGATATGAATTTAGTGCCATTGTATTGCCTGTAAGGTGACTGTTATTGTATATTGTTTCTGTTCCTTTCTGATCTACTACTTTTAGGGTCTCTCTTTGCTTAGAGGACCCCTTTCAATATTTCCTGTAGAGCTGGTTTGGTGTTTGCAAATTCTTTCAGTTTTTGTTTGTCCTGGAAGCTTTTAATCTCTCCTTCTATTTTCAATGATAGCCTAGCTGGATAGAATATTCTTGACTGCATGTTTTTCTCGTTTAGTACTCTGAATATATCATGCCAGCTCTTTCTGGCCTGCCAGGTCTCTGTGATAAGTCTGCTGCCAATCTAATATTTTTACCATTGTTTGTTACAGACTTCTTTTCCTGGGCTGCTTTCAGGATTTTCTCTTTGTCACTAAGACTTGTAAATTTTACTATTAGATGACGGGGTGTTGACCTATTCTTATTGATTTTGAGTGGGGTTCTCTGAACCTCCTTGATTTTGATGCTTGTTCCCTTTGCCATATTGGGGAAATTCTCTCCAATATACCTTCTGCTCCCCTCTCTCTTTCTTCTTCTTCCGGAATCCCAATTATTCTAATGTTGTTTCGTCTTATGGTGTCACTTATCTCTCGAATTCTGCCCTCGTGGTCCAGTAGCTGTTTGTCCTTCTTTTGCTCAACTTCTTTATTCTCTGTCATTTGGTCTTCTATATCGCTAATTCTTTCTTCTGCCTCATTTATCCTAGCAGTGAGAGTCTCCATTTTAGATTGTACCACATTAATAGCTTTTTTGATTTCAACTTGATTAGATTTTAATTCTTTTATTTCTCCAGAAAGGGATTTTATATCTCCTGAGAGGGTTTCTCTAATATCTTCCATGCCTTTTTTGAGCCCGTCTAGTACCTTGAGAATCGTCATTCTGAACTCTAGATCTGACATATTACCAATGTCTGTATTGATTAGGTCCCTCGCCTTTGGTACTGCCTCTTGTTCTCTTTTTTTGTGGTGAATTTTTCTGCCTTGTCATTTTGTCCAGATAAGAGTATATGAAGGAGCAAGTAAAATACTAAAAGGGTGGTAACAACCCCAGGGAAATATGCTTTAGCCAAATCAGAAGAGATCCCAAATCGTGAGGGGGGGGGAAAGGGGATATAAAGAGGTTCAGAAAGAAAAAAAAAAAAAGAAAAAAGAAAAGAGAAACAAAAGAAAAAGAAAACCAATAATGAAAAAATATAAAAAGGAAAAAAATATATATATATTAGATAAACTAGTTAAAAAACGTTAAAAAAGAAAAGGGTAAAAGTTAAAAAAATTTAGCATAAGAAGAGAAAACAAAATTGAAAAAG
>NW_022631115.1:3990721-3990962 GCF_010015895.1 Lontra canadensis
TTAACTGCAAGGCTAAAGAATCATGGGGAGAAAGCCATTAGTTCCATGGTTTGCTTTCTCCTCCTCTGGAATTCCGCTGCTCTCCTTGGTATTGAATCTGCACTCCTTGGTAGGTGAACTTGGTCCTGGCTGGATTTCTTGTTGATCTTCTGGGGGAGGGGCCTGTTGTAGTGATTCTCAAGTGTCTTTTCCCCCAGAGGAGTTGCACTTCCCTTACCAGAGGCCGGGCTGAGTAATCAGC
>NW_022631115.1:3991062-3991176 GCF_010015895.1 Lontra canadensis
GAGATCCCAAATCGTGAGGGGGGGGGGAAAGGGGATATAAAGAGGTTCAGAAAGAAAAAAAAAAAGAAAAAAGAAAAGAGAAACAAAAGAAAAAGAAAACCAATAATGAAAAAA
>NW_022631115.1:3991276-4094898 GCF_010015895.1 Lontra canadensis
AAAAAAAAATTAACTGCAAGGCTAAAGAATCATGGGGAGAAAGCCATTAGTTCCATGGTTTGCTTTCTCCTCCTCTGGAATTCCGCTGCTCTCCTTGGTATTGAATCTGCACTCCTTGGTAGGTGAACTTGGTCCTGGCTGGGTTTCTTGTTGATCTTCTGGGGGAGGGGTCTGTTGTAGTGATTCTCAAGTGTCTTTGCCCCGGGCGGAGTTGCACCGCCCTTACCAGGGGCTGGGCTGAGTAATCCGCTCAGGTTTGCTTTCGGGAGCTTTTGTTCCCTGAGCACTTTCCATAGAATTCCGGAGGACGAGAATGAAGATGGCGGCCTCCCAGTCTCTGGCCTGAGGAGCCAAGAACCCGGGACCCTACTCCTCAGTGCGCCCTCAGAGAACAGCGCTCAATTACTCCCGTCATGCTGGCCTCCGCCCGCACTCCTAGCTGACCGAGCCTGCGACCGGTTCAAGGTAACCCCGAGCTTAGAGTTCACTCCTCAGCTCTGTCTCTGTAGCCGGCTTCCCCGTTCTAATACCTGTAAGCTCTGCAACACTCAGCCACCCCCGATCCTTCTGTGACCCTGCGGGACCTGAGGCCCCACTGACCCCGCGTGGGCTTCACCCCGGTTAAGCCTCTTGGAGCGATGTCCCTCAGCAGAACAGACTTTTAAAAGTCCTGATTTTGTGCTCCATTGCTCCTCCTCTTGCCGGGAGCAGGGCCCTCCCCCCGCAGTCTATCTTCCCGTAGCTTTGGATTCACTTCTCCGCCAGTCCTACCTTTCAGAAAGTGGTTGATTTTTTGTTTCTAGAATTGCTGTTCTTCTTCTCTTCAATCTCCCGTTGGATTTGTAGGTGTTTGCAATCTTTAGATAAGCTATCTAGCTGATCTCCCGCTACCTGAAGTAGTCTCAGACTGCTACTTCTCCGCCATCTTGACTCCCCGGACCCTCATGTTTTATAGCAAATCTCTTTGTCTTTTCTTTTCAACTGAGAGTAATATTTGTACCACTAAAGAGAAGATTATAGGAATGAAAAGAACTACTATACTATTGCTTCTCTATTCCTTCCCTGTATGTTAGGGAAAAGTTATATTCCAGGTATCACCCTCAAATAATTATCTGTTTACCCTATCCTTTAAAACATACATATATGAGAAAATGAAATGCCAAAGACTCCCATGGCAATGCTTTCTTTTGTAACCCTCATGCCCAAAAAGTTTTTCTGTAATATCTAGGCTAAATTGCTTCCATTACAGTTGAAGCTAATTTTCTTCTGTTCTATCCTTAGTGAAGATGGAGGGTAATTTTCCCCTAAAGGGCTTTTGAATACAGTTTAATTTACCTTAATTCTCCTCTATCCCATATAAACTGTTTCTATAACCTTTTTCCATAGAGGCTACTTAGGCTTTTGTGCCATTACAAATCTGAGAATGAAGTGTGATGTCATAGACATCACAAATCCTAATAAAAAAGCATAACTTTAAATTATTTGTATTGTGTTGTTACCCACCTTATATCTGTATACAACTGTATCCAAATATTGCACTTGCATTGTAAAAATCAGCACTCCATTATTTTCTCATGCTTGGTTTATTGAGTACTGAAATTTCTGTACCTTTTCCCAAAATATCATATAGTATAGATTATACATGCAGTCTTTTCAAAGTGTAGAGAAAAGAGAGAAGAGAATTTACCCTGATAGAAGCAGCTGTAGATGGAAAAACAGACTGTAAAACAAGCAGCAGAATAAATCTATAGCAAAAAAGATTAACATTGAATTAAGAAAGGCTTATAAAATCAACCTACCAAACACACACCAATAAAATAATGATATTCTTTGAAGTGCTGAAATATGGTAATTCCAGGAAAGAAAATCATGAGGCAAAGATGAAATAATTTTACCTGACCTCTCCTTGAATATCTACAGGTGCCTTCAGAGATTCAAGTAGGAAATTTAAGTGTTGAGAGCTATGCTATCTAGTAAAGTAGCCATTAGCTGCATGTGGCTGCCAAGCACTTGAAATATGTCTGGTCTGGATTGAGATGAGCTGTAATGCAAATTATACACTAAATGTGAAAGTCTTAAGATGAAAACCGAGAATGTGAAGTACCTTGTTCATGATGTTTTGTGTTGATCATATGTTAAAATGATAAAATTGTATACTTACCTCAAATAAAATAGAATAAAATTAATCTCATTTTTTTGTGGAAAGTAGGAGATTTAAAATTATGTACATGGATTACATTTATGGCTCATATGCTATTTCTTACTGGACAGTACTGGTCTAGAGGAGGTATTGGCAAACTATAGTTGTGGGTCAAATGTGACCTACTGACAACTTTGGTAAATAAAGTTTTATTGGAACACTGTTGTGCCCATCCATATATCTATAATCTAAGGACATTTTTGTACTACAGTGGTGAGTTGAATAGTAGTGATAAAAGCTGTATGTTCCACAAGCTTAAAAGATTCAATATCTTTATCCTTAGAGAAGGCTGCTAATCCCTGATCTAGATGAAGAGAAGATAACTGGAAGATATAAAAGTGAGGGCGTTGTATTTAATGGGAAAGGGATGACATTTAGGAAAGAGAAAATAGGAAAAGATATGTTCTCTAGAAAATGATTTAAAAAGAAACTAAAATGTGTAGCTGAACAAAACATACCATATTCTTAGCTGTGTCTTTTGAATATAGAAAAATCATTATTTTTTAAGTCTAATTTATATTTCTTTTATTTCAACATTTTGTATTTTAATATTATTATTATTATTATTTTTAAAGATTTTATTTACTCATTTGACAGACAGAGATCACAAGTAGGCAGAGAAGCAGGCAGAGAGAGAGAGGAGGAAGCAGGCTCCCTGCTGAGCAGAGAGCCCGATGCGGGGCTCGATCCCAGGACCCTGGGATCATGACCTGAGCCGAAAGCAGAGGCTTTAACCCACCGAGCCCCCCAGGTGCCCCTATTTTAATATTATTAAAAGTGCATTGTAAACTGGATGTCTAAATAAAAACTCCCTATTACTTATTGCTAATATATAGAAATACAACTTACCATTGTATGTGGCTTTCTGTGCTGCTATCCTGCTAAACTCACTTCGTTAGTTTAGTAGTTTTTTCTTTAGATTCTGTAGAAATAGCTACAGAGATGATAATGTCATCTGCCTTTCTCAGTCCATTGCACAGGTTATTCCACTAGTATGAAGCTAAATAAAAGTTATGGATATGAACATCACTGCTTCTTTTTGATTTTAGTGGGAAAGCAGTCATGATTATAAAGTAATATATAAAGTATAAAGCATAGTATGGAGTAAGTTATAGGCATTTCATAGATGCTTTCATCAAGTTAAGAAAGTTTTTTGCTAATGTCCTAGTTTACTGAAAATTCACTGTGCATGGACACTAAGTTTTGTCAAATGTGTCCTACTACATTTATTTAAAAATATGTGATTAGTGAATTACTATGGTGGTTATTGTGATTGATTTCTAAATGTTAAACAAAGTTTGCATCCCTGGAATGAGTGCAACTTCATCATGGTACGTTATTCGTTGTATATGTTATTTGATTTAATTTGCTAAAACATGGTTTAAATTTTTTCATGATATTGGTCTTTAGTTTCATCTTGCAATGGCTTTTACTGGTTATGATATCAAGGTAATGTTGGATTTATGAAGACCTCATAAATGAGGGAAGATGTCGGGAAGATGTCTCTCCTCTTCTACTTTTCTAAGAGATTTTGAATTCTCAATATTCTTTTCTTAAAGTTTGGTAGAATTCAATACTGAAATTATCTGGGCATGGAGTTTATTTCTTGGGAAGTTTTTAATCTATAAATGAAATTGCTTTATAAATGCAGGATTATTCAGATAATTTATTTCTTCTTTAAGTAGCTGTGATAACATTTGTCTTTCAAGGAATTCATTCATTTCTTACAAGTTATTGAAGGTATTGATACAAAGTTGTTCATAATATCCCTATATACATTATACTTTTATTTTATATAGAATCTATCATGATAGTCTCTTTTTTTAAAAAGATTTATTTATTTATTTTGAGAGAGAGAGAGAGCTTGCAAGTGGGGAAAGAGTCAGAGGGAGAGGGAGAAAATCTTCAAGCAGCCTTCCTGCTGAGCATGGTACTGGATGTGGGGCTTCATCCCAAGACTCTGAGATCATACTTGAGTCCAAATCAGGAATCAGTCACTTAACCACCTGAGCCACCCAGGCACCCCTATAGTCTAATTTTTTAATTACTTATATTAAGTAATTTTTTAATTACTTATATTACTAATTGGTAATTTTCTCCTTATTTCATGAGCAGTTTCAGCATAGGCTTATAACTTTGATATTTTCAGTTAATTAGAGTTGAGTTGCATTGATTTGTTGGTTTTTCTGTCAATTATTTATCTTTTTATCATTCTCATTTGATTTAATTATTTAGATTCTACTATTTTCTTCTAATATAAGTATATGATTCTATTAAAAATTTGTGACTTTGACTATATCCTACAAATGTATATGTATGTGCATGTGTGTTCCAATTTCCACTTAGTTAAAAATACCTCCTAGTTTTTCTTATGATTTTTTATGTCACCCAGAGGACATTTAGAAGCTTAAATTTTTCACATATTTGGGGGTATCCAAGTATCTTTTCTAATTCATGTTTGGTTTAATAACATTTGTGGTGAGAGAAGATACTTAGTATTATTTAATCTTCAGAAAGCTATTGAGATTTGTTTTATGGCTCAGCATATGCTCTCTTTTGGTGAGCATTTCATGTGCACTTAGATGAATGTGTTCATCTATTTTTACATAGATGTTTTATAATTGCCAGTTAGGTCAAGTTGGTTGATAGTATTGTTTCAGTCTGTGTATTTCTACTAATTCACTATATACGTGTTCTATCAATTACTGACAGTAGAATGTTGAAATCTCCAAATATATTTGAGGGTTTTTCCCTTTACATTTTCATATTTTGCTTAAACTATTTTAAGATGGGTTTTAAGTCCATATACTTTAAGATGGACATGTTTTCTTGACCAATGTCCTTTCTTCATTATGGAATGACCCTCTTATCCATGCTAATATTCACCCTGTGAAGTCTAATTCTTCTGTGGTAATATAGTTATTCAACTTTTATTTATTTTTAGTTTTGGCTTAATGGTTGTATGGTTTATCTTTTTTATCCACTAGCCCTTCACTTTGTATCAGTATCTGAATTCTCATTTAAATTAGATTTCTCGGGGCACTTGGGTGGCTCATTTAATTAAGGTTGCCTTCAGCTCAGGTCATGATTCCAGGATCCTGGGATAGAGCCCTATTTCAGGCTCCCTGCTCAGCAGAGAGCCCGCTTCTCCTTCTCCCCCTGCCTGCCACTCTGCTTACTTGTGCACTCTCTCTCTCTCTGTCAAATAAATAAATAAAATCTTAAAAAAAACAAATAAATAAATAAGATTTCTTTCAGACCACATATAGTTGAAACTTTATTCTATCCAACCCAATAATCTCTTTTAATTTGTCTATTTAAACGGTCTACATTGAATATGAGTATATGGTTAAGCTTATATCTGTCATCTTAATTTTTTTCTATCTGTCTTATATGTACTTTGTTCCATTTTTCCTATATCTCAGTCATCTCTTGGACTAACTAAAATTTCGTCAATGTTTTTATTTTATCTCTGCTATTATTTTATCAGTTCTCCCCTTTCTCTTGTTTAGTGGTTGCTCAAAGTTAACTAAATAAAATCTATATTTAGTTAATGTATTGTTATATCACTTCATTTATCATATGAGCAACTTACAGCAATATACTTGAATTCTACCTCCCATTCATTTTTTTGCAAGTATTTTCAGATGTTTTATTTTTACTCACTGTTAGCTCCACACTACATTGAGTGCTATTTTTAATTTAAAAAGTCAATCATTTTTTAAAGAGATTAATAAATAGAATAGTTTTTAAATTTACTTATACTTTCACCAATTTCATTCCTTTGTGAAGATTTAAATTTCCCTCATATATTTTTTTCTTTTTCCTTAAAACATCTTTAATATTTCTTTTAGTGTAGGTTTCCTGACAGTGAAATCTCTCAGCCTTTCTATATCTGAAAATGTCTTTATTTTGCCTTTAACTTTGAAAAACATCTTTGGTGGGTAAAGAATTTTAGTTTATGTGTATTTTTTTCTTTCAGTACTTTAAATATATACCTCTGTTTTGTTCTGAACTATTGTTTCTCTTAGGAGAAATCAGCAGCTATTATTCTTACATATTTAGTGAGCATTTTTTTCCCCACTGGTTTCCTTTATGATTATCTCTCATCAGTTTTCAGAAATTTTATTATATTTTCATATACTTATATTTCTGTTTATTCTGCTTTTGATTATTGGCTTTCTTGGATATATGCTCTTTTCCAAAAATTTCAGCTATCCCTACATTAGACTATCTAATATTGTCCCATGGGTCACTGTTGCTCTGTTCAATTTTTAAATTATTTTTCTTTTTGGGGAAAATATTTTGATAATTTCTATTGCTATGAATTCAAGTATGTTGCTCTTTGGTTTTGCATCAACTAATCTGCTGTTAATCTCACCCAAAGGTTTTTTTTTTTTTTTTTTTTTTTTTTCTTAATGTCATATACTATATATTTCATTAGAGTTTTACTTGAGTCTTCATATCTTCCATTAGTCACCTATGATTGTTATGGCTTCTTCAACCTTCTTAAACATATACAGTATATTTATAATTCATTTTTTGATATTCTTGTTTGGTAGTTTTATCATCATCTGTATAAATTTCTATTGATTGATTTTTCATATGCTTATGGGTCTTATTTTCATGCTTTTTTTAATGCCTCAGCATTTTTTTATTGGATGCTATACATTAAAGTTTTATGTTGTTGATTATTGCATTTTGTTGTATTCCTTCCAATAAAGTTTGACTTTGTTTTGACAAATAGTTAAGTTACTTTGAATCAGTTGGATTTCTTTGAGGTTTATTTTCAAGGTTTGATAATGTACATACAGATAACATAGCCTTAGATGTTTTATCTACTCTTTCTTGTGTGGACCCCAACTATTCCTTGTCCTGTTAGGACACTAGAAATTTTCTGTCTATTCATTTATGGCAGCATTCTGCCTAGAATCAAACATTTTTCTCTTATGTATAAACAAATCAGTACTGGGTTAAAAGATCATGGGGAAACCTTTGCAGTTCTCTGGAACTCTGTCTCCCTGTGAAACTCCAGCCTCCACTCTAGCTGGCTTGTCCTCCCTGAAATCTGATCTGCATCTCTTCAGCTCATTGATATTAGTAGGCTTAGTGTTCTCCCTCCCCACCCTGCAGAGTAAAAGTTGGTTCTACCATAAATTGAAAGCTATTGCTGGGGTGACCTTGTTTCTTCTTTTCTCCAGGAATATAGTGTGCTATCTTTTGTCTAGTACCTGAAAACTACATTCCACATATCTTGTCAAGTTTCTAGTTGTTTAATGCATTATTACACACTGTTCAGAACTGGAGATCAATTAATTTCTTTCTAAAATTTTTACAATTGTTTCTTTTCATTTTATTTTTCTTTTTAGGCATTATCCATTATGTTTATTTGTTTTTGTGTTTTTAGTTTTTTTATGCTGAAATGTTTTAAATTTCCAACTGTCTGAAATATATCATTTTATTCCTGAGTTTTTCTAATTTTGCTATGTTTTATTTCTTCTATCATTTTATAAGTGCATTTCATTACATTTTAAAACAGTAGGTGACATTTTAATCTGTTTTATGGGAAAGTCTTTCTGGTATTCTTTCATTGTCAATGGGGATGTTGTGCTGCTCTTCAGCCATTCTTGATGAGTCTGTATGGAATTAGATATTGCCATTTTTCTGTGGCTTGCATTTTTTGTAAATTAGCTTTCCTGAAGTCAGCATGAGGCAAAATTCAGTGTAAATTTTTTAACTTCTCAGAGTCCTCTTCTCTGTTGTTTAGTGTTTGTTTGTTTGTTTTGAGGTTCCCCAAGCCTCCATTAGTTTTATCTGAGATTTTGTTTTCCTTTGTTTTAAGATGCTAGTCCTACTGACTTTTGTTTCCACCTTGAGTACTTTCTCCTTACTGTGGGGACATGAAACTTTGTTCTGGCCGATCAGTTGTCCAAGATCACAGGAATTGGAGAGCTTGCACTCTCAATCTTGTCTACCTTGGACCCACTGTGCTAAAAGAACTTTAAGACTGAGTTTCAGTTGCCCCACTTTTATTTGTTTACCTGTGGGCTGTTTTGTTCTCCGGTTTATCATCTACTTCATGTATTTCTTTTGATTCTTTCTGCACAGACAGGGATAGCATGCAAATATTATGACTGTTGGTAGATTTTCTTCCAGTCACTTATATTTTGAGGTTTGTGAGGGTATCTTGTCATTTAGCTTTTATGTAACTGAAGTCCTGAATTAGAACTTCAGGAAAATTTAAAAGTATTTATACCACCACTACTGCTATCTTCCAAATAATACCACCATTCATGCTTTCATCTCAGAAGAATCCCTTTGCTTTATTTGCAAAGCAGGCAGAGTAGTTTGGATCATGAAGAGCCTACATTTTTAACCGCCTACTAAATTAGTTGCCTCAATTCCCATGTTCCTTCTTTTCTTCTACAGCTGCCAAGTGTGCTTTATACTATCTTGTTGTTGTCACTCAAATGTATTTCTACCTGATATTTTTCCTTTTTCCTTTTATGAAACCTAAGGCTGCCACAGTCGGTGTGGTTCTCAGATAATGAAGTTTGTAAAGAGCGTCCCTGACCTGAGTGTAAATAGTAACCACAATCTAGAGAATGTAAAGTAACAAGCTGGTGTAAAGAAACATGAAGAAAAACAACCAGTTTTGCAAAGCAGAGAAGGTAATCTTAGAAAACCCTGTTGATACCATTGTTTTTCTGGTGGAAAAGGAAACACTAGGATTCAAATTTCTCTTGAGAAACTTTTTTTTTTTTTATCTGCTAAGACAAATGACTTAAAAATGACTTCAAAGTCATTTTGAAAATCTCTTCTGTTACATAACTATCTTCAGGGTAATGGTTACTCCATAAACATCCCACTGACACTTGGCAAATAAATAAGCAGTTTTGTTTAAAAATATTCTCAAGGTCATCTTAAAAAACAGAGCTGTGAAGAGTTTAAAAATGATGAAGTATAAATATTAAAGCTTACACATCTTTTGGGTTTTTACAGAACCCTTTAGTTATCTTTGTCAGAGAATCTACTACACTCTATGAAAGAGTCTGTTTTGTTTTTTTTTTTTAATCTGTGTCCCTCCACTACTAAGGAAGAACTATGTATTTTTCACTATTTTAAATCATACCCCCAAAATAGGATACAATATAAAATCATCATATAAAAATCCCAGACTAATGCATCAGACCAGTGTGAAAATTTAATTAATTTGTCTGACAGTTTGAAAGTGGAAGAGCTCACTTAAAACAGGGAGCTATAATCCAGTCAGTGGTTATAGTACGATTACTGGCTTTAAAGCCTACTTTGCTTGAGGGAATGTTTTCATTGATTTCTACAAGAGAGTGATGGAAAGGATCAGGCTACAATTGTGCAGTTCTGTGAAGTTTTTAGAATTGTTAATGCCAAGGAAAATGCCTCTCTCTCTGCCTGCCTCTCTGTCAAATAAATAAATAAAATCTTTAAAAAAATAATTTTAAACATTCTTTCACTGTATGTATGATTGGGCCCAGTATACACTATTCTTTAGCTAGTTCAACATTTGCTATATAGAAAGTATATTCATATTTTCAGATTTTCACTTTAGTAATTGTGCTTTTTTTCTCTCTTATTTTGTAAGATATAATTAGATCTATATTTTTGTTCCCATGCAAATAGTCATAGAAAAAAGCTCTCAGTATAAAAGGTGTCAGAACTTTTGTTCATTTATACTTTTTTATTCATATAGTCAATTCAAGATCTCTTTGCGAGATACTTTTTTACTCACTTCCACATATTATGAAATTTGGTATAGATAATTTTGTTAAATTAACCTTAATGTAACACTGGTACCTTACTTGTTCTTATAGCCAGTGCATCTCTTTTCACTTGTGAAGATACCAGGCCAATCTCTGTATTAAATAACAGAAAAGCTTACTAACTGCCTTATCCTCAGAATAAAAGTAAATAGAAACAGAAGATCTAAAATTTTCCTCATATCCTGGTGAAATATGTGGTCACTCTGTTGTCCCACTTGTTTATATATATTTTTTAAAGATTTTATTTATTTATTTGACAGACAGAGATCACAAGTAGGCAGAGAGGCAGGCAGAGAGAGAGGAGGAAGCAGGGTCCCTGCTGAGCAGAGAGCCTGATGTGGGGCTCTATCCCAGGACCCTGAGATCATGACCTGAGCCAAAGGCAAAAGCTTAACACACTAAGCCACACAGGAGCCCCCCACTTGTTTATTTTTGATTATGTTGTTTGTGTTTTAATTGTCATATCCAAAAAAGTCATTGTTAAAACCCATATCAAGGAGATTCATTCCCGTGTTTTCTTCCAGGAGTTTCATGGTTTCAGGTCTTACATTTAAGTCCTTAACCCATGTTGAGTTAATTTTTGTGAGTCATGTAAGATATGGGTCTAGTTTTATTCTTTTATACATGAATATTCAATTATCTCAGTACCATTTTTTGAAAAGACTATCTTTTCTCCATTTAGTATTCTTGGCTCTCATCAAATAGTAGTTGACACTCTATGCTTGGGTTTGTTCCTGGGCTCTCAATTCTGTTCCATTGACATATTTGTCTTTTTATATGCTAGTATCATACTGTATGTCGATGTTAATGACTAATTATAATATTTTGAAATATTTGAAATCAGAAAATTTGATGCCTGCTTTATTCTTTCTTGGCATTTCTTTGGCTATTTGAGTTTTTTCTGTGATTCTATAAAAATCTTAGGATTGTTTCTCCTAATTCAAAAATGCCACTATAATCTTGGTAAAGATTATATTGAATCTATAGATGTTTTGCAGTATAGACATTTTAACAATTCTTCCAATCCATTTATAGGATACCATTCCAATTATTTGTATCTTCTTTGATTTCTTTCAAATC
Source organism: Lontra canadensis (assembly GCF_010015895.1). Classification (NCBI taxonomy): domain Eukaryota; kingdom Metazoa; phylum Chordata; class Mammalia; order Carnivora; family Mustelidae; genus Lontra; species Lontra canadensis. The sequence goes on from NW_022631115.1 coordinate 4,002,356, forward strand.
AATGTACACTGTCTTGTACATTTCAGATTAGAGATCTTTCACCTCTGTACTTTAGTTTATTCCTTAACCTTTTTGTTTTTGATGCTATTGTAAATGGGATCAATTTCTTTATTTCCACCAGAGGACAAATAGTTGTAATCAGGAGTTTTCTTTTTAATTTTTTTTAATGCTAAAAATAAGTATGGTTTTCTGTTTGTGCCAGGTGAACAGCTGTTCTCTCTTCACATTCAGAGTTCAATGATGTTATTTAATTCATACTGACATGATCACAGGTGGCACAAGGTCAGAGCCAAGACTATATAACACAACCACAGGACAAATGACCCATGTCTCTCCTTTATAGGGCCTTCAAGGGTCATTTTCAAAAAAATGCAAAGTAAACATCACTTATGCCAGCTGTGGAAACTGTAGCTTTAAGCAAAAGATTGCTTGTCACATTTTTATGGAGCCACAGAACTTGTTTTTCGTGAGGCAGAAGTTGTTGGGTGATGGGAAAGGAGGGGTAACAAAAAAGGGAACAAATTATGATCATGTGTTATTTATATGTATCAAGTATTATTTATAACCTATCCCCTGGTGAAAACAGAGGTGTACTTGTTGGGGGGTGAGGTGGGGGTTGCCTGGGTGGCTCAGTCCTTAAGCATCTGCCTTCTGCTCAGGTCATGATCCCAGGATCCTGTGATCAAGCCCCACCTTGGCTTCCTGCTCTGCAGGAAGCATGCTTCTCCCTCTCCCACTCCCCTTGCTTGTGTTTCCTCTCTGGTTGTCTCTCTTTCTGACAAATAAATAAAATTAAAAAAAAAAAAAGAGGTGTACTTGGGGAAAACTGGATCATGGGAACCCCTAGTGGGATAGAAATATGTGTATGTATAGAAGTAGGTGAGAGATGACATCAGATACCTACGAACAGTGATGCTACCATAGCTACAGCATCTGTATTTCAGAACACAGGAAATGAAGGAACTGCATGAAGCTCTAACTGCTGAGCTTACAGACACACTGTGGGACTTGCAATGAAAAGGAAGAACATGATTTGTTCTTTTATTAAGAACAGTTAAGAAGCATCCTTTGTAAATGTACTGAAAGAAACTACATGTGACCAGAATAAATACATTGTCTGATATTCAATTTAGAGAAAAGCAAGTCTGGAAGACTGCCCTTGTTTAATAGCTGAACAAAACAGGCTGTTAACCTTGGAATAACCTTGGTTCTGGGCCCCAATTCAAAATGTTCACAAAAACCCTACTTGGCCACTGTTAATTATTAAATTTAAAAATCTTACAAGAGAATAATGGTTTTCATTAAGTACATTAATTTAAACAATCTGTCATGTGCATATTTCATCTTGTGTGTGTGTGTGTTTGTGTGTGTGATAGGTACATTTACTTTTGATCACAAAAACGCTTCAAAGGCAAAGATATTAGATAGCATACAGGTATGTTCATCTATAAGTGCTGGCATATAGTTTACATAGTTCTTTGAAAGGATATTTATGGCCCACAGTAAAATGAAAAATTTAATTTAATTTAATTTAATTTAGCTTAATTTAAAAAGGTTAAAGCAAATTTATAACAAAGCTAAATATATTTAACATGCTGACTTTTTATTCTGAGATTGACATTTCAACAGTTTTCCAAATACTAATGTGTAAAAAGTTGCTTGTGCAAACTGTGGCAAAGGCATACAATATATAGTAATAAAAAAAGGTGTATGTTCCTCTATGAACTGATGTGGGATGATTTCTAGTATATATTGTAACGTCACTAAATTTTAATATGGACCATAACCTAAGTATAGTATTTTGTCAATGTTAAATTTTCTTTGTTAATTGTGCTATTATTTTTTATGAAAAAATTCAACACTTTAGATTATATGTTAATGTAAAATATATGGGATAATTAAATTTTAAAATTCATTTTCTTCTTATCCCAAAAATTATAAAGAAATTTAAAAATATACTAAAAATAAGCTCATATTTATAAACAAATAATGCTTAAAAACTAATAATCCCAATATGAGGAATTTCTGCCAGAGATAAGACTTTAACTTGAAAAATATTCATAAAGATGTTATAGTTAAGAAAAAAAAGAAACTTTTTACATGTACGAGAATTAGGAAATGTTAGATAAATTTAATTTTACTTGAGTATTAATTATTTATTAGGGCATTGTGAAACAGGCTTCTAACATATTTGATTTGATTATATGGAAAAAGCCAGATACAGTTTGCTTTAATGGTTTAAAAAACAAATCCAAGTAATAGGGAAAAAATGATGAAAGCATGGCAAAATACAAATAGTTTTCCTTGGAACTTATAAAATACATTTCCATATTTAAGAAAATTTATCTTAATGAACTTAGAGGGCATTGTGTTTTCTGGTTCACAGGGAAACTTTAAGTAACATGTTTGAGCAAGAGTTTTCCTTTCTCCTCCTCAGTGACTAATTTCCTCTTACCTGTTGTGACATTCGATTTACCATTTGTACAGCCTGATATTTGAAAACACTTCTCCTAAGTGTTGTTAGGATACATTAGTCTGAGATGATAAGGTCCAGTAGTAAGGAGTGTGTCTTTCTTCACTTCCAAGGTATCACCCTTGCTCCCAGAACTCAAGACCAGTTGCATACCCTACTAGGACCCAAAACAGGTTATGCAGGGTAGGCAAAAAGAACTGCAAATTGTTGCATTTCCATGTCACGATTTTAACAATGGTTATAACTATAAGAGATGTTCCCCCATGCAATTAGGTGATCCAAATAACTACTGCTTTATATCTTGATTTACTTAACTCCAAAAATTATTCAAAACAAAGATCGTTTTCCCTGTACTAAACCTCGAATTCCTTTTCTCTCTTATTTGAACATCTCTATTACTTCTGATGAAAACAATCAAAAGCAAGGACAAAAAGAATAAATAGTTTGTCATCAAAAATCCAAAATTATTCATCCAAATAAGAAAGCATGCCTACAAGATAAACTAAAAATAACCTGCAACAAATGTAGGGGAGGGAATAATATGGAAAACAAAAGAAAATGAGGGTTTTTTTTTTCTTTCTAAAGCCCACTTACCTAACTCCAGTTCTGTCTCTGTCTCTCTATCTCTGTCTCATGTGCATGTGTGTGTACGAGCATGCACGTGTGCACTTCAGATGGGAATTGTGTGGCCAGGGCTAAACAGGTGGACTAACTCTTTGAAGCTACCTGCAGTGCCAACAGAAAATTTGTGAGTGGGAAGAAACAGCTGTGCCCTATAAATGTTTAAAAGCCAACTTGGCTAACAGGCCTTTGGGAAAATAATAAAGCAGACTCTCATTTGAAATCTTGCAGGAAAGTAAGCGATAAAAAGGCCACTGCTACTATATCAAATGCAGAGGTGACGAAAGAAATTTCCCAGATCTGCAGGATGCAGTATGGTAAGCTCCTAATGTGATGTATTCCACGTGAAAGCTGCTGCAGTTGACAATTACAGAAATGATTATTTATTGTCATGCCAACTGGGTAATGTGTGGGACAGCAGGAAACAAGGAAAGGCTTGCTTTTGCTATAGCCTCTTTCAGTTTTGATTATGCTTGAAAATGGTACCATTTATCTTACTCACCACTTTTAAGAAAAAGAAAAAGTATGGTTCATAGAAACCAAACAAGAAAAGATAACAGTAATTCACTAAGGAGTAAGAGAATAGGAAGTTTAAAGGGAAATTCAGAGGTGACTGAGGATGTATACAATGATTATGCACATATATAAAATACAATATATTATTTCTCTTAGCATTCACGTCGTGGGGCAACTGTAATGTCAATCAGGAGAAATATTTTAATGCAAATTCATAAGTGTTTAAATCTAACATTTAACATGTAAGTGTTTTAAGTTAAAATGCCACATACTGGGCACCTGGGTGGCTCAGTGGGTTAAAGCTTCTGCCTTTGGCTCAGGTCGTGATCCCAGGGTCCTGGAATCGAGCCCCACCTAGGGCTCTCTGGTCAGCAGGGAGCCTGCTTCCCTTTCTCTCTCTCTGCCTGCTTCTCTGCCTACTTGTGATCTCTGTTTGTCAAATAAACACATAAAATCTTTTTAAAAAATGCCACATACTAATCAGTTTTGTGGTCACTCACAAGCAGTTATTTTCTATGAAATCTGGAATTTATTATAAACATTTCCTGGCTACCAGAAATATTAATTTTGCATTATATAGGTATGTCATATTTCTAAACAGAATTATACCAGGTAGTGAATATTTTCACAGGAGGGCTCTCTTGCTGACTGAGGCTTACTACAGTTATATTTCATGTAGAATTTTTCTTTCAGAAATGTCTAAAGAGGACCATAAGAAATGAATTTTCTTATTTGATATCATTTTTTTACAGTATTTTAAATTTAGGCGGGGTTCGAACACATCAATCCTGTTTGTATTCCAAAGAAGCAAAAAATGTACTTATAAAAGACAAAATTAGATGCTGCATCTGCCACCAGCTCAAGGCCAGCACTCTACTGGTGCCCTAATTCATTAAATCCAATTCATTGATTAATACCAAAACATACATCAACAGGCGACTATGGGTCAGGGATTGTTTTCAGCACAACTGGTCCACTTGATCTCCTCTGTCCTACATCATCAACTTCTCCTTCTGTTTTAGTATTTTCCTGCAACCTATAATCAAGTGTGTCTACTCTGAAGCATATAAAAGAAATAAGATCACTCTTGATCTTGATTTATGTCTACTTTCAGTGCTCTTCTCCTAGTGCATTTCTTCTCAGAAGCCTAGTCTCAGAAGGCACTGTCTCTGTGCATTCACGTCACAGTTCCATACAGCTTTCATGCCCCTACCACTCTCCTGAAATATATTTTGCAAAAATTCTCAATGATATTGTGAATATCAAATGCAATAGAAATATTCAGTCATATTGTTATTTTTATAATTATCATGGCTTACTATATCTATTTTGAACTCTGCACTAGGCTAAATGCTTTATACTCATTCCAGGATTTGATTTTCACAACATCATTATAAGGCACATACTAATTCCATTTTTCCAGAATTTACTCACTTTGTGTATCTGTGTCATATTTTGTTTTATTTTGTTTATGAAGAAATGAACCTTATGGAGAATTCTTAGGACAGGAAAAGTTTCTGTATGGTAATATAATGATAGACTCATGTCATTATAAATTCATTCAAAAACTGTAGAATGTACAACACCAAGAGTGAAAGGTAACTTAAACGATAGGCTTTGAATGATTATCATGTGTCAGCGTAGGTTCATCAATTGGAAAAAATGTACACTCTGGTGAAAGATGTTGATCATGGGGAAGGCTATGCATATGTGGGGGCAGAGAATATATGAAAAACTCTGTACCTTTCCTTCAATTTTTCTATCAACTTAAAACTGCTCTCAAAAATTGTTTTTATTAAAAAAAAATAATGTCCATAAAACCCAGTAACTTATTCAATGATTACAACAATTCATGACTGAGCTGAGATCTGGACCCAAGTGTGATGGATTTCAAAGGTCATTTCTTAACCTTTATGCTACTTTTCTTCCCCAGAATCAAACTGTTTGGAAGCTTTGTGCCCTACCAGCTTCATGAATTCCACTCTCTTCTGAAACTTACTCTGGCTCTGCTTATTTTCCATGCTCCTAAAAATGAAGCTTTGTGCCCTACCAGCTTCATGAATTCCACTCTCTTCTGAAACTTACTCTGGCTGTGCTTATTTTCCATGCTCCTAAAAATGAAGTCTTTCTCATGTTGCCACATAAACAGGGAGGGAAAGAGGCCAACCCTCAGTTCCTTTTTTTTTTTTTTTTCATTCTGCAAATTGTCCAGTGGATGTTTCCTCAAGTGGGATTAGCCAGATTACAGCCTTAGATGTACGTTTTTTACCCTCCAGCCACCTGTAGGACATATCAGCATGAATGTCCTGGGGTAGCACACACCCTGCAGGGCGACAGTAGAATTCGTCTTTTCTCTCTAACACACTTCCAGTATTCTGAAATCTCATTTGTTAGAGCCTGAACCCGATGTCAGCATGTCTTTCGCTCCCAATTGCCAACTAAGTGCCAAGTTCTGCTGAACTTACTTGTTATACTTTTTTGACTCTGTGTTGTACTCCTCCTGCTACAAACCCTAAATAATTTTCACGCCTTCATCCTGTTTTCCCTGGATAGCACCAGTCATTTCTTTATTGTTTTTTTTGCCTCAAAAATGTCCCTTCAAACCAATCCTACAAAGATTCCCCTAGACAAATAAATTAGAGATTATTCTATAATCCTGCCCAATTTAAACCTTCAAAAAGTGGCCCCCCATCCCTCAGACACACAAGCTGGTGACAGATACCACCACAGTACAGCTCTCCAGTCTCATCGCCTGCACCCTCAATGTTTGAGCTAGATATTGTTACAGTTTCTATGCAGACAGCCTAGTTTATTTTGATTCTGTGCTTTTGCTCATGAATTCCAATCCACTCCAACAGTAAAGTAAGAGGTAGAAACCTTTAAGCATAAAATACAGATTTATTGAAGTGAATAGAGTGTGAAGTAGATCTTTACCTCATGATGTATAACACCAAATAATCTGTTTGAAGAATTCCTGGGGGTTATTATTCTGATAGATGCTAATAAGTAACCTGAAAAATAGAATTTGTTGGCAAAATAACTTGGGAAATCTGGAATAAAGTTAAATGTATGTATTTAATAAAGGATTTTCTAGGGCCATTGATAACTGGTTTCTTGTGAATCTCTAAAACAATGAGAATAAATAGAGATTTCAGTATGATTATTACATAAAATAGGATGAAATAAACTGGAGCTCCAACAATATTGCTTTAAAAAGGTATAAAGTGGGGCGCCTGGGTGGCTTAGCCATTAAGCATCTGCCTTTGGCTCAGGTCATGATCCCAGGGTCCTGGGATCCAGCCTCACATCTGGCTCCCTGCTTGACAGGAAGCCTTCTTCTCCCTCTTTCCTCCCCTTGCTTGTGTTCCCTCTCTCACTATGTCTCTCTCTGTCAAATAAATAAAGTTTAAAAAATGTATAAAGTGTTTTACAGATTTCTATGATGGCTTTCTAATGACTTGGAAATTAGGCCAAGTAATAACCCCATGATGGCCTGTAAGTATTCAAGTGAAAGCATGCATCATGTATTTCTCAATTTAAATCAAAAGCCTGAAATGATCAAGCTTATGGAGAAAGATGTGTTGAAAGTTGAGATAAGCCAAAAGTTAGGCCTCCTGCACCAGTTAGCCAGGTAGACAATAGAAAGGAAAGGTTCCTGAAGGAAATCAAAAGTGCCATTCCAGTGAATGCACAAATGATCAGAAAACTGAAACAGACTTATTGCTAGTATGGACAAAGTTTTTGCGTTCTACATACCATTGTGCCTCAGGGAATAGGGAAGCCTGAGGACAGGAGGAAAGATGAGGAGAGATGACCAGTGGGTGCAGCAGTCAGAACACATAGTTGTATGTTGACACCAATTAAGTTTGCTATCTTGTAATGGCACAGTTTGTGGCACCCCAAAACAGTTGCAATGGTAACTTCCAAAATCACTGAGCAGAGATCACCTTAACAAATACAATAATAATAATAATGAGAAAATTGGAACTATTGCAAGACTTATTGAAATGTGACACAGATACACAGTGAACAAATACTGGAGAATGGGATAGATGTGCTTGATGCAGGGTTGCCACAAACCTTCAATTTGTAAAAAACACAGACTATCTTTGAGGCATAATAAAGAGAAGCATTGTAAAATAAGGTATGCTTATAGAAGGATATCTCAAATAAGATGGGAATTATGGAACAATCAATATATTAGGGAGAAATTATTGATTTCCCATGGTAAAACTCTTTCTAAAATCAGTTTAAAGAAAGACAGGCAACACAATTAAAAAATGGAAAACCCCTGAAGGGCAATTCGATGGAAGAGAAGCCATATGGTCAGTCAACATGAGCAAAGCTGTTCAACCTCACACTTGGAGGGACATATGAAGTAACGTTTCCCACATTTCTGGGTTTTGGATAAATATTTGTTAATTATGTTGGTGGGGGAAGATAAGTAGTGTAGATAAGTAGTGCACCACATTTTTTTTTCTTTTCAAATGCAAACTGTTGGCCAAAACTCTATATTCCATCATTGTTAGATTAGATAAACTTCTAAATATTAATTTGATAAGATAACATGAGACAGGTAGAACAGGCAAACCAGGGGCACCTGGGTGGCTCAGTGGGTTAAAGCCTCTGCCTTCAGCTCAGGTCATGATCCCAGGTCCTGGGATCAAGCCCCGCTTTGGGCTCTCTGCTCATTGGGGAGCCTGCTTCTCCCTCTCCCTCTGCCTACCTCTGTGCCTACTTGTGATCTCTGTCTGTCAAATGAAAAATAAAATCTTAAAAAAAAAAAAAACAGGCAAACCAAATATGGATATAACAATATTTGGGTTAAAAGTGAAGAAAATAAACATATTTGTTTGTTTATAAAATTCATAAAGAAATTTTAAAATATAAAAATATATTAAAATAAAATTTTATTTAAAAATTTACATATTTATAAAAATAAATTAAAATATTTTAAAATATACACTACTTAGTGTATATTAATGTAACCTCTAATACAATTTGTGATTATTATAAAAGATGCCAAAAATAGCAAAATAAGCAGGAAACTCTTCTCTATTTTTCTTTTCTTCTTCTTGTTTTTTTTTTGTTTGTTTGTTTTTTAAAGATTTTATTTATTTGTTTGACAGACAGAGATCACAAGTAGGCAGAGAGAGAGAGGGGGAAGCAAGCTCTCCTCGGAGCAGACCCTGAGATCATGGCCTGAGCTGAGGCAGAGGCTTAACCCACTGAGCCACCCAGGTGCCCCATTTTTCTTTTCTTCTTAAAGACAGTCACTAACATAAATTTAATGTGGCTCTAGTCAATGATTTTAGTACAGGCATGTGTGAATTTGAGTGTGTTGTATGCACTTACCCTGACATTTGACCCTATAACAAATTCTACTGAAGCTTTTATTGCATTTAAATTGATTCTCCAGAATAACTGTCCTTCCCTCATCCACACCCTTGCCTTAATCTCTCTTCCACAATTATTTTCAAATATGAAGAACCCATCAGCGAAAATGAGCAGTCTCAAGGAAAAAACTGATAATGGCTGAAATTGTCTATGGGAGAGTTCAGAGTCAAAATTGAAAGGAGATTAAATTTAGATCTTGAAAAAATTTAAGTTTGAGAAATTTGTTCATGAAAAGTTGGGTTTGAAAGACATAATGGCCACAATAGTACATTAACACTAACTGAAGCCATGCCTTATAAATTTTTAAACAGAAAATGAAATCTGATTTTGTGAAAGTATTTCTTTATTCAATATTAAAAGATTGATCAAGATGAAACTAATTTCAGTATAATAAAAATTCACATGCTTTTAGGAAATTGATCAAGCAATTAGGTAGCTTGAGAACATATGTAATACTGTGTGAATATAGATAAAATTCTAATGAAATGTTTTATGTACGATGGCTTTGAATATTAGAGGATCATAACTTTCCATCCTAAACAAGTCTCTTTTTAATTTCCACAAAGCTTGATTTGCATCTACATACCATTTCCACATGAGCCCCACAGCCATGTTTTAAAACTTTTCCCGTCAATTCCAATTTTGTTCCTTTGTGCTGTCCATTCCCTCCATCAAGCACCACATTATAGCCATTCCAGTTATGTATTCAGCATTTCCCTCTTTCTCATCTCAATGGTATAGCTAGTTCCCTATTTTTAAGATCTTATAATGATATAATGATATCACAGTTAATGAACCAATATTAATATTTAGTAGTCCTGTCTGAACAGCCTCCCTTTGGCTTACGAGATTTTTTAAGCTTTCTTTGTTTTGATTACCATGACAATATTTGTCTGTTGTTTTCTGGCAATAAGACTGGGTTTATGGGTTTAAGGGAGGAAAACCAGAGAGGGAAAGTGCCCTTTTCATCACACATCAAAGGTAAATACTGTCAACATGATTTATAACTGTTGATTTGACTGTGGCCACCTGACAAGGATAGCAGTTGTCAGGTTCCTATACTTGGAAAAGTATAGAGACTTCCTCCTAGAAACTCTGGTCCCCAGGAGTTTCTCACTTTCACACTTATCCATGCTCAGCCTCTGTCAATTAGACAAAATTGCCGTTTAAGTATTCCTACTCCTTTATGGTTATGGCAGCTTCTGCTCTAAGTAAGAATATCTTGGCTGTGACTCTGGGATTTCCTGCCTCTCCCAATTTTGGGGTAGCTGTGTGTTTGGCAACTCAGTTCTTGGGTGGGTCCAGAAAAGAAAAAAATGATTTTCATTTTGCTCTGCTTTTTCTATGGTATGGACAGGAATGATGATTTCCAAGCTTATGGCACTCTTTTTTAAATGTATCTCTCATGATTCAAAAATGAAGGTAGACCTGAGAATCATTATCTTATATTCTTGAGATATATACCTTTATAAATTCAAGGATCTGTTCATATAAGTTTATTTCTCAAACATCTCCTGATGATTTTTCCTTCTATATGAAAGCAATTCCAAATATGTAACCAGGAATAAAAGAATTCCCAAATTTGCTTCTAACCTCCTTTCTCCAGCTTCATTTTTTTCTATTTAAGGTTCACAGAATCTTACCTTCTAGACAAATTTACAATGTATTCTTTAAATTTACAATGAACATACTCATCACTTCCCCAAATTTCTGTTAACCATAAAAGACTTAGCAGAAATATTACTGTCTTTATCAAGTCCTCCTTAAATTCATGGGCAACTCAGTTTCTCATTCCTGTCCATTGTCTTAATACTATTTCTCTTATATGGCATGATTTATATCAGCTAAATAAATTAATATTAAATTACCCAATATTCAACAGAAGAATAATTAAATGTTAACTTATTCATATATTTTCTTCTAAAACAGACAACCTTCTTTGGTGTGGGAGGGTAGAATATCTATTCCCCACAATGACTGTATAGTACAGTGCCCATCATTCACTAAATAAGTATTTATTAGACATATTTGAAAAAATTGAATAATTAAATTCAACACAGACTTTATTACCAAAAAATGCTAACATTAATGCATTTAATATAGCCACAAAAACTTAATCCAAAGCCATCATTGAATTTAATTGATTTTCCCCTTTTTATTTCCTTGACAATTAATTTACAAACATATTTGCCTTCATAGACTTCTCATAAAAGATTCAAGGTACTCAAAGTTAAAGATTATTGCATTGAAGTGTTATCAAATTGAATAAAACCCAGTGATCTTACTCAAAGTAGAGAATAAGTATTCATTTCATGAGTAAAAAAAATTATCTGATTCTCTTTTTAATATGTAAAATAATTTGAAAATTAAATGTTTATTAAAGGATCGTGTTTCATGAAAAATATACAATTTTTTCAATTATTGACTTTATAAGGCTTTAATACTTTTGTCAAATACTGTGAGCACGTAATAGTCCCTCATCAGGAACTCCTTAATCACCAAACACTGCAAACTAAAGCTCTATGACTTGACTCTGCATACGATGACAGGTAGAATTTTCAGATCCGTGATAGGACTGCCCATTGCAGTTGCTGCCTGTGCACACACGCATGTGTGTGTTTGTGTTGGTACAACACTGAATGCTATGTCTGAACGACCTGTTGTATTGTTACTTCATTTGATATAAATGTATTTTCTTACGTTCCACCTCAATTTGTTCTTGGGTTTTAATTGCACAATGTAAAAAATTTAGACACTGAGCACTGAGTCAATGGTTAGCCACTGGGACATTCAGCTGCTTTCCAAGTAACACAGGTGATAAAATTTATTGTAATGATTTAGAACTACATTATAATAATTTTAATTCCATGCTTTCATTGAATAACCTCATTAGGAGGCAGTCATATAATCCTCTATGAGAACAGCTGGAATATCTAAGAGGCTAAAGATTTACTGAGCATTTAATCTCTGTCAAATAGGTGAAAGGTCATAGCCATTATAACAATATTTAGTATCTAATGAAACTGGTTATCTACTGCTTTGGTTTATTAGCCAGGTCATAGGGTTCAAGCACTGAAGTCAAATAAAAGTTATATCTCTTTCAAAGGTACACTGCCAGCATCTTCAACTAGTGTATAATAAAAATGCCCAGGATATAACTGACTGGAACACCTTTTAGTATCATATTTATAGCATCCCATAATCAAAGCCAATAAAAAAATCATTTGAGGCAGCCAAACAGGAAGCTAGCAACATTGTGAACTTTTTTTAACACATTAATTTAACAATTAACATGAAAAAAATTTTCAACACCTAACATGTGTCTTTCAGTGCTTTCATTAGAAATAATTTCATTCCCTCATAAATTTAAACATTAACTGAATTCAATTGACTTTAAAGCCATGATATGTGATTCTCGTTTTTATCCTTATAGATTTCTCTCTCTCTCTCGAGTCCTCTGCTACTATAAGGCTATACTTTTTAATAATACATTTCTTCTTTTTCACTGCAAATAATTTAGGAATATTGTCATTTTCTAATCAACTCTCATCAAAACAATGACACTTTCTTAGCATTCTTAAGATGAGTCATTTTTTTTTTTCTCTACTTGGCAAAAACAAAAAACATATTTCTGATTCCCAGCCATCCAGAAGTCTTCATATAAACTAAGCCTTTATAATACAGAACTCATTGTACACAGGACAGACTACCGTGAACAGTCAGAGAGAAGCAGGAAGTGTACAAAATGTGAACTGGAAATTTTGTTAAAGAATATTTAAAGGTCAAAGCCCTGTTCTTTCATTATGAGTGTGCTCAGGGGAAATAACACTCAGTGTTGGTTCTCCCCAGTTCCCTGATCTGTTCCCTGACAATAAGTCAATAGGTGTCAGAAGTCTGTTAACTCTTTCAGCATCTTGGGAGCAATTTAACATTTGACAATGTTTTATATTACCTTTCACTAATGTAATAACCAGGTGTACTTCATGGTTAATAGGTCTACCCGAAAAGCTAATGTAAATATAAAAATGAAATGCACTAGATTTATGAGATCATTACAGAAAAAAATTTGTATCTCAGTAGTTTCCCCTGGTTTGCTGAGAAGTCTGCCATAGCATTTCAAAATCTGTAAAAGGGCTGCTATGTTTCAATTTTTCTTCCAAGAGATGCCAGGGACGTGATAAGGATCAAGTTTTGAGCATAAGCATAGCACACTTGCAAAGCTGTAAACTTTCCTGGGCATTTATCTTGCATAATAATCTTAAATATGGATATTAAAATATACACACATATATACATTTTCTTTAAGTTAAAAATTAGAAAGACAATAAAAAAAGAAATAGTTTTTGCAAGCTGCAATCCGCTAGGGGCTAGCAGGTAATCAGAAGTCTCTCTTTTTCACCAAAAACAAAACAAAACAAACAAGAACAACAAAAAATCCAGCATGTTCATTTCGGTCAAAAATTGGTACAATAAATGTAAAACTAGTACTTTCAATTTCCATTACAACTATAGACACTTGAAAAAAAAATGATGCTTTTAAACAGTAAATAGGGTCAAAACTATTTAATTTTTATCCAAAGATACCATATCAGTTCTGTGTTTTGCTCAAATTTGTTAACCTATTTGAGCCATGGATCTTCATATAAAAACAGAAAGAACTAAAAAAAAAAAATCAGAATGAATCAATCACACAGAACTGTAAATATAAATAAAATGGTGTATATGAAATGCTACCAAAATTGTAGTTACATAGAAGAATTCAGTAAACAGTTGTCTGACATGTGGTCATATGGATGATATGCACTCTGAATCCCTGCATATCTGCAAATATCTCTTTCATTTCAGCAGGCAAAATACTTTCTTGTATATATCATTTTACTAATTCCACTCTTTTATTCTCAACAATCTGTTGATGTTTCAACAATTCAGATAAGAACACTGATACTGGTCTGTTCTTTTTTTTTTTTTTTTCTCCTTAATAGATAGTATGTTCTTCCTAAGATTACCTGCAGAATTTTATTCTTATCTTTGAAATGTAGGAATTTGAGAACATTTGGGAACCATCCCTGGTATTTATGGTATATTTCTCTTCTAATTAATCTACCCTAGAACTTGAACTCTTTTGATATCAAATTGTATGCCTTTCTTCAGATTAGGAACACTATTTTTTATTATTGATTTAATAAGTTCCCTTCTCTATCAGCCCTTTTTATATCTCTAAATATCTTATTTACATATAAGATCTAAGCCTGTCATCTTCTCTTCCTTGTGAATTTTCTGTTGTATTTTTGCCCTGTGCTTAGAAGTATGTTTTCCTCTCCATCTTCTAAGACATTAATTTGAATGTAAATAGTAACCACTGAGAATACCTACTGATTTTCACATTTAAAAATTTAAGATTCAGATCTGATGAGACTGGGTGTTATACCCAACTAATAAATCATTGAACACTAATGTCAAAAACTAATGATCCGGGGCATCTGGGTGGCTCAGTGAGTTAAACCCTCTGTCTTGGGTCCAGATCATAATCCCAGGGTCCTGGAACCTAGCCCCACATTGGCTCTCTCTGCTCAACAGGGAGCCTGCTTCCTCCTCTCTCTCTGCCTGCCTCTCTGCCTACTTGGGATCTCTGTCAAATAAATAAATAAAAACCTAAAAAAAAAAAATGATGTACTACATGTTGGCTAACTGAAATAAATGAATAAATAAATAGTTTTTAGGGTTTTTTTTTGTTTGTTTTGTTTTGCTTTTTTTTTAGTACTGTGCTTAGATCTCAAGTACTTCCATTATGTTACTTGAACAATAATTTTAAAATGTTCAAGTTACATCTCATCAAGAAACCACACTTTTAGGGGCACCTGGGTGGCTCAGTCATTAAGCCTTCACCTCACATCATCATCCCAGGGTCCTGGGATCCAGCCCTGCATTGGGTTCCTTGCTAGGTGGGAAGCCTACTTCTCCCTTTCCCACTTCCCCTGCTTGTGTTCCCTCTCTCACTGTGTCTTGTCACGGCCGGTACGACGACACAAGCAGGTCGAGAGGGTAAGAGAATGGAGAGAGAATAAGACTTGTAAAGAAACGAGGACAGGAGGGACACAGTGGATGATGTCCAAGAAGTGCCAATTTTATTCAAGGCTGTGAGGCATTATATAGCTAACAGAAACAATTATAAGGAAGTATCTATTTTCGGTTGATTGCTCATACACACGTAACATTCACATGAAACCCCTCGAGCTTTTACGAAGCCCATTTCCCAAGCGCTGGTAGCGGATCTTCTTGACGCCAGTAACTTTTGTCTACTTAGCTCATCTTTAACTAGCAATTCACGAGCTTATAATGGTGCAATTTATAATCTGTGCAAGTACAGGGTAATCTTGTAACAGTTAAATGTACAACCCAGTTTTGCCTCTTAATACATGCAGGCAGTCACGTCAGCGAGTCTTAGGGTCCATAGCTCAGGCTCTTTCTCAAGCACAACTCAACTGATATTCAGGAGGCACGAGTCAGCTCAGGCTTTTTCTCAAGCGCAACTCAACTGATACTCAGGAGGAACGAGTCAGGGCCTGGTTTGATCCCTCGTCTCTAGCTGGGTCCGTGGCTGCCTACAGTGTCTCTGTCTGTCAAATAAATAAATAAAATCTTTAAAAAAATAAAAAAAGAAACCACATTTTTTTTTTGGTTTTGGACATCTATTGTGTTTGGTCTTCTACCTAGTTTCTAGGTTCTCTCAGATATGCTGTTAGTCAATTGGGTTCTTGTTTTGTTTGCCCACTAGTGATTGGAGTAAATTATTGGGACATCACATCAGCAATCTAAAATGTGAATGAAGATAAAGAATTGTGTGTTAAACTGGGTGTCAACATGAGACACTAAATATGAAAAGATTTATTAGGGGAAATGCTTGTGAGGGAAATGGTGGATGAGCCAGAGAAGGGTTGTATAGCTAACTGACAATGATGCTGATCTGGATCCTGTTAGACCTTGGGGAGAGAGGACAGTTGGATAGATGATTTTTTAGAAAAACAAACAAACAAACATTCAAACAAACAAACTGTGGTTCAGGCTTAAGAATGTTAAGACCAAAGCAAATCCCTCAGGCCAAAATTTCCCATTGGGAGATGGAAAAGAGGAGTGAGTTGGGGGAAATCGGAGGGGGAGACAAACCATGAGAGACTGTAGACTCTGAGAAACAAACTGAGGGTTTTGGGGGAGGGGGGTGAGCCTGGTGGTGGATATTATGGAGGGCACATATTGCATGGAGCACTGGGTGTGGTGCATAAACAATGAATTTTGGAACACTGAAAAAAAATTTAAATAAAATTAAAAAAAAAAATTAGAAAAGGAGACTGTCTCCTAGGAACCAGCCTGCCTTAGTATCTCTGCTACAATTAGCCTTTGACTTAGAGTAGCCCATGAGAACTGTCCTCTGCAAGGAACCATGGTGATGAATTTCAGAGTATAGGAGCTACAGGCGTTAGTCAATTGTGCTTTCCAAACTTGAAGTTCTGAGAAGTATGTTTTCTTTATCTACACAAGTTATCCTCAAATTATACTCCCAATTAGCTTTGCTGAGCCCCCTTCTCTGATCTTGAACATTCAGTTTTCTGTTCATCTTTGCCTAAACTTCCAGGGGTCAGGAAAACCCATCACAGTTGCCTATCTTAACGCTGGTCTTACATCTAGATAACTGTGGATCCACACTAGGTTCTTCCAGAGCCACAGGCTCATTAACATCCAACTGCTGCTATTGCATGTCCTGGGAGACATAGTGAAAATAAATATGTACTCATGTTCTCACCTTAGAATTTCTAGTGACA
This sequence comes from Lontra canadensis, assembly GCF_010015895.1. Lineage (NCBI taxonomy): Eukaryota > Metazoa > Chordata > Mammalia > Carnivora > Mustelidae > Lontra > Lontra canadensis. The sequence continues at coordinate 4,019,180 of NW_022631115.1, forward strand.
AATTTCATGGTATGTTCCTCTTTGCTCTTTTAGAATATGAAATTCTTGAAGGTGAGAAGTGTCTTACTGCTGATTAAATTGCTAACATCTATCACAATGCTTCCATGTCAATGTTGTTGAAGGCAGAATTAGTGATTTGTATGCTGCAATTGTGGTCTAGGTTTACTTTACTGAATATATATCCTGGTAGTTTTATTTTGGTCCTTCTATTTTTTTTTCCTATGGTTTAATCAGTGACTGTATTACAATTCCACATGCTCAGTAATGTATAGTACAAAAAAACACTGTCCATAAATTGTATGGTGCATTAGGAAAGCTTCAGGACAATGTTATACTATTTATTTGACTTGAGATTCAATAATTTGTACTTTCATCATAGAAAAAATTTACTATTGCTTACAAAAAGTCAACACTTAAAATTATACAGTTTTACTTTCTAAATAAACTCTTTGCAAATACTACCACCTTATTATATAAAAAATTTCACCCTTATCAGCTGTGGGAAGGTTCATCCATATAAAAATCAGTTATTTTAAAGTAGAGTTCAGGTATGCCAGAGCAGAACAGTACCTTGAGTTACTATATTCTAAATTTTCTAAAAAATAAGAATATGAGAAGCCTCAAAATAATTTAATGTTCTAAAATTACTCTCAAAATTGCTATGCTTTGTCTTAATTTTTCCAGTGAAAATTGAACCAATGTGCACTCCGCCAGGAAAACAGTAGTGACTATAATCCTCCTTTATGTTGTGAGATGATCTGAAGGGGCAAAACATTTTGCTCTGACCCTCACATGGCCTTAGCTTACAAGTATCATTCACCAGGCCTCTTGCTAAACTCAAATTTTCTAACCACCACTTCTAAGCCATAAGAACAACTCTCCCTTTGAAGAATCATGTTTGAACACTACCGCTTAAACTAGCTGAACTTCAGTTGACTCTTCTTGCTAAAGCACTGTAAGATTTCCTTTCTTTCCCAGAGTGGAACCTCATGAAGCATGCCTACTGGTGATCTGGTTGATTTCTTTGACATTATTTGGTGACATGACTCAGAATATGTTTTGACATTTGTTACTCCACTGCATCTACTTTAACAAGGGTAGAATACTGTGGGGATGCTTCTCAGACTCTTAGTATTTAGACAGCTAAGTCATGCTCCTAACATATTCTCTGCTCCTGTGCACTGAGTGACATAGATTCCCCCCCTCCTGTCTTTGCATAAGATATATATATATATTTTTTTTTTTTTTTAAATCAAGGTTATGACCAGTGAGGTGGAATTGTAGAGCTGAGATTTTGAAGGCCTGATTATCTGTGATTGCTCCCAACTTTATGAGTAATAGAAAGCCTATTGATGAATTTCCAAGTTGTTGTCTGGTTTCTTGTATAATTATATAATAATGTATAATTATTATTGTGTCAATAGCACCAGACATTTGAAGCTCTGGCAAAACATATTTTATCTTATTATTATTTTTTTAATCCCCATCAACTGTTTCACCGAGCTCCCCACCAGCTTCCCCTATGGTAAACATCTGTATGGAATATATTTTAAATTAAATATTTATTTTGCAATAATTGTAGATTTGCTGTGGTTATAAGAAATAATATGGAGAAATCTAATCTACCTCTTACTTATTTTCCCCAAGGTAATATCTTGCAAAAGTATAGTACAATATCAAAACCAGAATATTATAAAATTTACCTATTAAGATTTCTCCAGTTTTAGTTGTATTCATTTTTACATACATGTAAGTATTTAGCTCTATAACACTTCATCAGGTGTGTACATTTTTTTTATCTACCAAAATAATGAAGAAACAGAAAGATTCCTTAGTACAATTTGCTTTATAACTACACTAACCTTCACCAAGCCTTCTCAGTTGCTAACTCCTAGCAAACATCAAAATTTTGGAAATTTGCATTTCCAAAATATTACCTTTTCAAAAATGTTGTACAGATGGAATTATGAAGTATGTAAACCTTTTAGATTAGCTTTTTCCATTCAGTATGTATCCATGGAGATTAATTCAAGTTGTTATATGTTCCTTTTTATTATTGAGTATAATCCATGATTTGGATGTACCATGGAATACTAATCACCTGTTGAAGATATCAGGGTTGTTTCTACTTTCTATTTATGGCTTAAAAATCAAATATAAACATTCATATATAGAATTATTGAGAAGATATTTTTTATTACTCTGGGATAAATGCTTCAAGAGAGGAATTGTATTGAATGGTAATTTTATACTTTGAGTTTTAATAAAAGAGCTAAACTATTTTCCAGAGTGGCTGTACCATTCCATTATGCATTTATCATTTACTCACACATTTCTACTAGCAGTGTAGGAGTGATCCATATTTTCCACACCTTTCCCAGCATTTGGTGTTGCCACCATACCTGTATATACATATATATTTTAGCCATTCTGATGTTGCATAATGATTTCTCATTGTGTTTTGAATTTGCGTTTATCTGATATTTAGTGATATTAAAAATCTATCCATGTACTTATTTTTTTTATTTATATATCTTCTTCAGTGATATGTGTATCCATGACTTTTGTTCATGTTCTAGTTGCATTTTTTGTTTGTTTGTTGAGTTTTGAAATTCTTTACATATGCTAGATACAAGCTCTTGGTTAGGCATGTGGTTTGCAAATATTTTCTCCTAGTGTGTAACTTTTATTTTTATCCTTTTAACAGTCTTTCAAAAGAGAAGGGTTTTTACTTTTGATAAAGTCTGATGTCACACTTTTTTTTTCATTTTATAGATCTTGTTTTTCCATGTTGTCTAAGAATTCTTTGCCTAAACCTAGATACTGAAGATTTTCTCCAAAGTTTGTTTTCTAAAAGTTTTATACATTTTTTGTTTTACATTTATAGTTGTGATTGATTTTGAGTTAGTTTTTTAACAAGTTATAATAAATAGAATTTTATTTTTTTCACCTAAACAATGTCTAATTGTTTTAGCTTATTGGTTGGAAAGGCTAGGTTTTCTCCACTGAATTTTTTTTTTTTAAGATTTCATTTATTTGACAGAGAGAGATCACACGTGGGCAGAGAGGCAAGCAGAGAGAGAGAGAGGAGGAAGCAGGCTCCCTGCAGAGCAGAGAGCCCGATGTGGGACTCGATCCCAGGACCCTGAGATCATGACCTGAGCTGAAGGCAGAGGCTTAACCCACTGAGCTACCCAGGTGCCCCTCTCCATTGAATTTTTTTGTACCTGTGTCAAAAACCAGTTCAGCAGATCACTGTATGTGGAAGATACATGTTTTGGGGTTCTCTCCTTCATTCTGTTGATCTATCTATCCCTCTTCCTATACCATGAAGTCTTAATCACTGTAGCTATGAAATGGGGTAGAATAATTCCTTCCACAGTGTTCTTCTCTTTAATAGTTGTCTTAGCTATTCTAGTTCCTTTGCCTTTCCATGCAAATTTTGGAAGAATTTTCTCATATTTACATAAATCTTACTGGGATTTTAATAAATTCTATATATTATCTGGGGGCGAATTGATCTATTTTGGATCTTACATTCCTCAAGTATTTCTCTCCCTTTAGGGTTTCTTTCACCGTCTTCACCAGTGCTGTGTAGTTTTCAACATACAAGTTTTGTGCATGTTTTGTTATATTTACACCTAAGTATTTCATATTTTTGAATGAGTGATTATAAATGCTATTATATTTTTGATTTGATGTCCACATGTTGATTGCTATTGTATAAAAATGTAATTGATTTTTATACATTTATTTTGTATTCTGTGATCTTGCTGAACTGTTATTAGTCAGACTTAAAAAATTCTTAGGGATTTTCTACGTAAACAATTATATAATCTGTAAATAGGAATAATTTATATTTTACTTTCTGGTTTATATGCCTTTTATTTCCTTTTATTGCCTTACTGCATTGGATAGAAGAATTTTTCAAAGCTATATCAGGTAAATCTGGTAGGACTGGACACCCTTAATCCTTTTCTTTTCTTTTTAATTTTTTTAAGATTTTATTTATTTGTCAGAGAGAGAGAGGGCACAAGCATGGGGAGCAGCAGGCAGAAAGAGAAGCAGGCTCCCTGCTGAGAAAGGAGTCTGAAGTAGGACTCCATCCCAGGACCCTGGGATCATGACCTGAGCCAAAGGTCAACACTTAACCTGCTGACCCACCCAGGCATCCCTCATTTTCTATCTTACGCAGAAAGTATGCAGGCTTTCACTATTAGTATCTTGTTAGCTCTGAGTTATTGTAGATGCCCCTTGCAATTTGAAGAAGTTTCACTCTATCCCTAGTTTGCTGAGAGTTTTCATCAAAAATGTATGTTAAATTTTGTCACATGCTTTTCCTGCATCAACTGATATGGTCATGATTTTCTTGTTTGTTTCAGCTTGTTAATATGCCAGACCCCTGCCACATAGTCATGGTATATTATCTTTTTTTATCTTTATTACTGAATTTGATTTGCTAACATTTTGCTAATATTAATAATGGATTTTGATTTGTAGTTTCCTTTTTCTGCATCATCTTTTCCTAGTCTTATTAGATCAGACTAACTTTATGAAATAAATTTATAGGTGTTACTTTTATTTTTTTAATAGATTGTGTGGTATTAAATTATTTTGGGAACATTCTGCAGTAAAGCCCTTTGGCTCTGGATTTTGTGTCTTTTTCTTTCTTTTTCTTGTGAAAGATTTTTTGAATTATGAATTCAATTTTTTAATAGTTACAAAGCTACTCAAGTCATCTATATCATATTAGGTGAATTGTAGTAATTTCTGTTTTTTAGGATGTGTTCCATTTCATCTAAATTGTCAAATTTATATATGTAGAGTTATTTGTAGTATTCTTTTTTAAATTATTTTTGTGTCTACAGAGTTTGTAGTAATATCTAATCTCCTGTCTTATTTCTTCTAACAATTTTTTAAAGATTTTATTTATCTATTTGACAGAGAGAGACACAGCGAGAGAGGGAACACAAGCAGAGAGAGTGGGAGAAGGAGAAGCGGGCTTCCCACAGAGTGGGGAGCCAGGTGCGCAGCTTGATCCCAAAACTCTGGGATCATGACCTGAGTGGAAGGTAGACACTGAACGACTGGGCCACCCAGGCACCCCATGTATCAATTTTAAAAAAGAAGTGTTGGAGCCTACTTTTCTTTTAAGTTTTGTTGTTTTTAAAAATTAAGATATTTTTTCAAGGACAGTTTTAGGCTTACAGAAAATTTAGCCAAAAGTACAGAAAGTACCCATATACATCATCTTCCCATGATCCAAGATTCCTCTATTATTAATATCCTGCATTAATGTGGTGTATTTCCTAAAGTTGTTGAACTAATATTGATATATTATTATTAACTAAAGTCCTTAGTTTTTATTAGATCTCACATTTTTGTGTTGTACAGTTCCATTGATAATGGCATAATGTATCCAGCAATACAGTATTACATAAATAGCTTCAGTGCTCTAAAAAATCTCCTATACTTTACTTATTCAACTCTCTCCCTCTCTGCCCAAATCTCTGGCAACCACTGACCTAATACCATCTCTATGATTTTGCCTTTTCCAGGTTGTCATATAATTGAAGTCATAGAGTATATTATCATTGCAGAATAGCTGCTATCCCTTACCAATATTTATTTACAGTTCCCCTCGGTTTTTATAGGGCTTGGTATCCTGTTCCTTTTTATCACTAAAGAGTTTTCCCTTGCATGAATATACCACCATTTGCTTATCCATTAACCTATTGATCTACAACTAAGTTTCTTCCAGTTGTAGTCATTATGATAAAAAGCTGCTACAGATATTCATATGCAAGTTTTTGTGTGGATGTAAGGTTTCAGTCTGGTTAGGTAAATGTCAAGGAGAATAATTACTGAGCTGTATGATAATTCAGCATTTAGTTTTATAAGAAATGGTCAAACTATTTTCCATAATAGTTGTACAATTTTGTATTCCTACTAGTAATGAATAAAAATTCTTTTTGCTTCACTAAACTCAACAACAATGCATATGTTCATTTTTTGGACTTTAACAATATTTGAATAATTATGTGTTATATTTCATTGTTTTAATTTGCACTATGCTAATGATAGATAATGTTGAGCATATTTTTTTAGATATCTTTACTCTGCCTTTCCTGAAGCATACCAACTAATCACTTGAGTTTGGGGGGGAAAAAAGTTGAAATGCAATTAAGTAGCCAGAAAATAGTGTATTCAGAAAATAGTACTGGGGTAATTGGATATCTATATGCAAAATATTCACATCACCCTTAATTTAAATCATACACAAAAATTAACATAAAATGAATCACAAATGAAAGTAAAGCTAACATAAATTTTAAAGATTAAAAAAAAAAAAAACTTATGTCTGTGGATTAGCCAAAAATTTTGTAAGCTAATGAAAGCAATAGCACAGTATATAAAAGAAATCAATGATAAATTGGATTTCATCAAAATTCAACACATTGTCCTTCAAAAGGCACTTAATATTAAGGAAATGTAGAGACAAACATTTGAGTGAATATTTGCAGTTATTTGAAACACATATGTAAGACTTGAACCCAGAATGTACTAGGAATTCTTACAACTCAATAATAAAAAAACAATCCAGTCAGAAAAAAGATCAAAATGTAAGATAAAAAAGCAAAAAAGATACATGAATAGTTAATACACAAGATGTTTGATATTATTGTTAGTGCAAATGAAAGCCACAATGAGATACCATCTCATATCCACTGAAATAACTATTACAAGTAAGATAGATAGTAACAAATGTTGATGAGGATATGGAGAAATGAGAAAGCTCATACATTGTTGGCAGCATTGTAAAATAGTGTTGCCACCTGGGAAAAAGTTTGGCAGTTCCTCAAAAAGTTAAATATAAAACTACCATACAACAAAGCAATTCCACTCCTAGATTTATATTGAAGGGAAATAACGTATATATCCACACAAAGAATTGTACATAAACATTTATAGCAACATTTTTCATAATAGCTTCAAACTGGAAACAACCTAAATGTCCATCAACCATTGCATGTATAGACAAAATGCAGTATTCAATAGAATAATATTTAAAAATAAAATGGAATAAACTACCTGTCATCGTGTCAAGGATGAATCTCAAACACATTATGTTAAGTGCAAAAAAGCCAGACACAAGAGACAACATATAGTATGATTCTGTTTATGTTGAGGCTGGCGTGACAAATCGACCAGGAAAACGTGAAGGTAAGAGGATGGTGAAAAGAAATTAAGAGACAAAGAGATGGGGGCAGGAGGAGCACTGAGGAGGATGTCCAACAGTACCGATTTTATTCCACATCTTACAAGCATTTATAAGGCAGACCACAATAGAAGGAGTAATACATCAGTACCTAGTCAGACGACTGCAAGTTCCTATAACAAGTTTACATTAACTACAAGCAAATCTCTTGATGCCAGGTAGTCTCGGCTAAAGCCATTAGCAAGACAGTCAACCAGGGAGTGGGTTATGGGAGGTATAGGAACAACAAGGACCAACTAAGAATTCATGACCCTGACCACATTGTTCCCTTCTGTAGGGAGAGTGTGTGGGAAGTCACGTAGGCGAGCGCATGACACATAGCACAGACCCTTTCTCAGTGTTACTCAACTTTCCTGTCCTTGACTCCTTATCAAGGTGTCCGGACTTTGAAGGAGACACAAGTCAGGGCCTGGTTTGATCCATGACTCCAACTATGCCATAGCCTCCAACAGTTTATATGAATTGTCCTGAAAAGGCAGATTTGTAGGGACATAAAGTAGATTAGTTGTTACTTAGTTTGGCTGTGACAACAGGGATTAACTGTATATAGTCATGTGAGATTTTATTGGGTCCATAAAATGTTCCAAACCTGACTTATGGTTATTGGAATTTGAAAATCGTCATCTAAACAGAGAAAAAGAAATCAGTCCAGGTTTTAGAAACCACTTTCTACCTCTGTCAGAGAATACTCTGGTCTCAGTTAGTAAGGACATTGTAACTGCTCTTCTTCCTTGATGATGTTAGGCCTTATGAGGCTAAGTCTTTTGAAGATGTTGTGTTTCATTAAAAGAAAAATTGTAAATCAAAGTAATAGAACTTAGTATCAGTAATATAAATAAGATCAAGAACAATGGCACCACATGTCTTGGCTGGGCAAAGACACCTGTCAATATCATAAGGAAAAAGGGATACTAGTAAAACCATTTTCTTGCTTTAGCTTGGAAGGTAGTAATTAAAGTGAAAAGGGACAATCTGACAAAATAATACCCTTTCAAGAAAGCAGCAACTCTACTCATTCACATTGACTATAATACGAAAGAGCGACTTTTACATACAATTGCAAAAACAAAAAAAATTGCATTTCTATTTCATATCAGTTATATTCTCCACCATATTCTTTTACCTTTCCACCATTTCTTCTGTCAAACAACAAAAATATTTTAGTAGTAGAAATCTCAAATGCTTCTAGTTCCAGCTGTGTTTCAGTCAATTCTCATCTCTCTGGGCTCTCTCTGTATTTAAAACATTCTTTTCTGCTTAGTGAATTAATTCCAGTGAATTTGTTAAGATGAGATCTACCTCACAAGCAGGCTGGTACTATTAATTATAGACCAGATTTACTTTACAGAATTCTAGCCTATAATTTGATGATGACATAAATTGATTGCCTACTACCTAATGCCTCCTCTACTGACAACTTAGACCTTGAATATCTCCTCAATATTCTCCACACAATAATAGTTCACATATGTGACACATGAAGGAGGGTGTATTTTACAGTTTTGATCAATCTGGCCATGGCTTTACTGAAACTGATCCAATGCCTAAGAAAACTCAAGTCATCAAAAGACTATGGCTCATTGTATCCATATACCTCCTGGAGGGACTAATTATCATTTCTTTAGCTTCTGTAATATCTTTGTTCTTTCATTTTGAAAGATAAATGGTTGTGGCTCCTAATTTATCCAAGATTTAAGAACTATTAATATGACCCATATGCCTGTTGCTGTAATCCTTAACTTTAGTACCAGCTTATCATCAATCTCCAACACAGTGGCTTATTTCACAGTGATAAATCTATGCTAGGTATTTTTTAGTATCTCCTTTACCCATACTTACAATATTTATTTTCATCCACTTAGGAAAATCAACAATATGCCTAAGTGTTTATAGTAGCATATCTTATTGTCACAGATATGTCAATCATAATTGGAAATGAAAAGATTTCTATTATTTGCCAACGTTGTTGGCATACAAGGAAAACAAAGTACCTAGGTAAACTTCAATTTGGATGACTCAATTGTATTTATTATATAGGCCATGACATCATGCAAAATGAAATACCAAAGACTGGAAAATATTCTTGACTTTCTCAAGCCAACTCCTAAAAACTTAGATTACTCCTTGGTCTCATAAAATAATATTAATATTGTACTACTGATCTTACTGAGCTGACTGCCTTTTTTATACATTTTGACCTAAGTCTTTCACTGGTACTAAGTTACTAAAGACTGTCTTTGTTTATCTTATTTTAAATTGTGTAAATAAATAAATAAATAAAGTCCTATTTTTCCCATTTTTAAAGATGTGGTTCAATAGTTTTAATCATATTCACATTGTACAAAGAAGCAGATATCTGGAAACTTTCCATCTTGCAAAACTGAAACTCTATAACCATTAAAAGACAACTCCTATTTCCCCCTCTCTCTAGCCCATAGCCTGCATTATTCTACTTTCTATACTTTCTATTTATATAAATTTTACTACTTTAGATACTTTATGCAAGTGAAATCTTACAATATTTGTGTGTGTGTGTGTATGTGTGTGTGTTTGTGTGTGTGTCTTATTTCATGTGGCTTAATGTCCTCAACATTCATCTCTGTTGTCTTTCATTTTGTCAATATGATGTATTACCTTCAGTGATTTTCATATACTGAAACATCCTTGTATTCCAGGAATAAATCCCACTTTGTCATGGTGTATGATACTTTTAATGTGCTGTCAAATTCAATTTGCTAGTATTTTGTTGAGGATATTTACATCAATATCCATTAGGGATATTGGCCTACAGATTTCTTGTGTGGTCCGATTTTAATATCCGAGAAATGCTAGCCTCAAAGAATGAATTTGGGAGTGTTCTCTCCCCTTCAGGTTTTTGGAAGAGTATGAGGTAGATTTGTGTTAATTTTTCTTTTTAAATGTTTGGGAAAATTCACCAGTGAAGCAATCTGTTACTGGGCTTTTCTTTGTTGGGAGATTTTTGATTACTGATTCAATCTCTTTACCAGTTATTAGTGTTTAGATTTTCTATTTCTTCATGATTTAGTCTTGGAAGGTTGTGTGTTTCTAGGAATTTACTAATTTCTTTTAGGTTATCCAATTGCTTGGCATAAGACTAGTCATATTATTAGAATCTTTTTTTTTTTAAAGAATTTATTTATTATTTATTTAAGAGAGAGAGAGAATGAGTGAGCAGAGGGAGAAGGAGGGAGGGAGAAACAGGCTCCCTGCTGAGCAGAGACCCTCCCCACCCCCAATGCAGGGCTCCATCTCAGGACCCTGAGATCATGACCTGAGCCAAAGACAGATGCTTAATCAATTGAGCCAGCCAGACATCCCTATTACAATCTTTTTTATTTTTATGAGGTTAATTGTACTGTTGCCTCATTCATTTTTGGTTTTAGTAATTTGAGTCTTCCTACTGTTTTTTAAAAATATAGCTAAGGCTTTGTTGATTCTACTGATCTCTTCAAAAAAAGTTCATTTTGTTAATTTTTCTATTTTTTTTCTATTCTTTAACTTATTAATTCACTTATTTATATACCCATTTTGTTTCATCTTTCATTCTGCTCTGATCTTTATTATCTCCTTCCTTCTATAAGTTTTGGTGTATGTTTTTCTTTTTCTAGTTCTTTGGAGTATAAGTTAAGTTTCTGATTTGAGATCTTCTTTTCAAATGTATTTACCTTTATAAACTTCCCCCTCAACACTAGATCTTCTGCATGCCATAGTTATAGTATATTTTTGTTTTCATTTCTCTCATTCTCTAATTTTTCCCGTGATTTTTTTCTGTGAATTATTTGTTGCTTAAGAGTGAATAGCTTAATTTCTTCTACTTTTGGATTTTTCAGTTTTCCTTCTTAATTTCTAATTTCATTTCATTGTAATCAGAAAATTCATGTGCACTTGAGAAGAATGTTGCTGGGAGAGTGTTCTGTCTATTGTCTATTAGCTTCATTTGTTCCACAGTGTTGTTCAAATTTTCTATTTCCTTGTCAATATTTTGTCTGGTCTTTCTATCCTATATTAAAAGTGAGGTATTGAGATTTCCTGTTATTATTGTGCTGTTATCTATTTCTCCATTCAATTCCATGAATGTTTCCTTCATATATATGTTACCATTTATATGGGATATCTTTTTCTGTTCTTTCACTTTCACCCCATGTGTGTTTTAAATCTAAAGTGAATCTTTAATAGATAATATATAGTAGGATTATTTTTTTAAAAACCAGCCTATCTCTCTTGATAGGGAAGTTTAATCTAAATACATTTAAAGTAGTTACCATAGAAGACTTCCTACTGCCATTTTGTTAATTGTTTTATAGTTTTTTTCCTCCTTCGTTTTCTCTTACCATCTTCTTTTTTTGCTTTTTTGATTTTTTAGTCACTTTTAATATATACTTTTAATATCCTTTTGTGTATATTCTGTAGATACTTTCTTCTATTATTATGGAGATTACAGTAAAATCTTAAAATTATAGCAATCTATTTTAAACTAATAACAACTTAATTTCAGTTGGATACACTTAAACAAGATGTACTTCAATAAGAAATCATAGATCACCCCAATATAAACTAGAAACTGGGTATTCCTGTAAGTAGGAATTTCACCCCATCCTCGATTCCATCATGTAAAGCCATCAATATGGCTAAATATTGTAGAGGCTTAAAACAATGTGCCCAAGTTTATAATCTACATAGGCAGTGTTCAGAATGAATAGCTGTAAGAACCTATACATAATCTTTATCACAAACACCTGGTTTAATGGAAATGACACCAATGTAAGGCTGCTCTTGAACTTTGTAAGAGACCTGACCAGGTATTGTCAACTGTAAATACTGAAATAAAATTCCAATTAAGTTCTAAGCTTCATGTCTCTCAGCTAAAGTGACATTATACAACCACCTCCTATATTTTCACTTTAAAGAGAGATCCAAATGTAATAATCTCTTCAGAGGCTCCTAAAACAGGTAGTGTTAAAAAGTTTCAATCAAAGACTAGTAGTTTCAAAAAAAGACTAGTAAATGTGAATAGCTTTTATCCAAAACTTTTGACCAAGACTCCTGAACTCAGGATCTCCTGAACTCAGGAATACTATGTTAATCTTCAGCTTTTTTGTCTCTTTTGCATGACAATATTTTTGTTTATTAATTTAAGGTTTTGATTGCTAAATATAATTCTTAATTTTCCCTTATCTTGTCATTTCCAGCACAACCAAAGAAGCACTACTTCTGATAAACTTTTCCCAATAGTATATAAATAGTATATAAATTTCAACTGACCAGTCTTTCTAAAACTCTATCTGTACATGCTTTCTTCGTCAAAGTGTTTGTCCTGCAGAAATCTGAATAAGGTTTTACACTTAATAGGTTTCTGTTTGATTTCCTTCCATATAATCTAATAAAAATTCTTTAGACATTGAGACTTTCTGTAGTTTTAAACAGTAAATTGACCACTTAAGTCCTCAATCATCTATAAAATAGGTATACTGATTTTTTTTATTCATAGCCATATAACAAATGAATAAGGTAATGTAGGTGTGAGTGTTCTATACTCTATAATATATTATATAAAATGTGTGATGATACAATTTTACCTGCACAGCTAACCATTTTCCTGGGGTTACAGACACATTTACCTCTTTCTTGGACTTACATCTCCACTTAATAAAACAAATGGACATTTCTTTGATAAAGCACAGGTAAGAAACAGAAATATAATTTTGGCATATCAATGCACCAGATTTATGATAGCAAATAATCAATCTTGGCAATTGAATAGCTAGTTAAACTCCCATAAATATGACTTTAAATAGTTGTATATGTTTGTGTTAACAAGAAATAAAATGTAGAAGGATATATGGTTAGTTAATGTTGATGATATTGCCTTATATATAAGAAGGAAAGAAAAAGAGACAGACAAAAAAATGATAAAAAATATATAGTGTGTCTTTTGGGATTATTAGGCACTAGGTATTGTGTCAAGCATTTGATCTACATTACCTCCTTATAACATGAGTATGAAATAGATTTTTTTTTTACATATTAGGAGAATAATTTACATATTAGGAGAATACAATGTAAATACATTCTTTAATATGTAAAAAAATATAGTAGAGATGAAATTTGAAACGGGGAAATCTGCTTCAAAAATCAAATGGTAGTCCAAATCACTAGGATATATAAACTTTAAAAATTGTTTATTTTTGTATGTTTTTTCCTAAGGCTGGTACAATGACAGAAATTTTCCTTCCTCCTCTCTCCTTTGTACAGGATCTATCCAGATCTCAATTACATCACTATGTTGAAGGAAAAATTCTGTGGAACTAATTGAGAACCTGAGGGAGATATAAAAAAACAAGAGGGTCTCTGGAAGAAATATTTCATGCAGAAGTGGTTGAGAGAAATCAAGAATGAAACAAGAAGTGAATAGTAGAAAATTACAAATTACTTCAGATTTCTGGTTTCAGCCCTGACATGTAAAGAGCTTGGAAGTCACTACCCCCATACATACAGTAAAAAAGCTAGACAACCCCCAAATCAAAAACTTTTCACAAAGAACTGAGATTGTACAAGATTTGACCCCACAAAATCTGGAGTAAATCTGGCAAATCTAGAGAATCAGACCTCATGTCTACTAATGAAAAGCAGAGCCACTAAAACCACAAACTGAGAGGATCACTTAACAGGTAAACTTGAATAATTTCTTGAGGTGGAGCATAGACTGCCTTGAGAAGGAGGAACTACTGGTGATTGTAGTCTTAGGGAAACCCCCACATGTTCCAAGAACCCCACTAAGTTCTCAAGATGAGGAGCTAAGAAATGTCTCCTTGTGAGTCTGGCAGGGCAAAGGAAAAGAAATCATTGTGAAATAACCTGTGTACTCTAGATAAAAAAGAAATACTCTGGGAAAGGGTGGAGAGAGACTTTACCAGAATCTTAACCCAACTGAGGAAAAGACCTGTTTCCCACTTCAGCTTCTTCTACCCATTTTATATACTAACAAAGGTAAACAACAACAACAACAACAACAACACCAAAAACAAACAAACAAAACACTTTACCATTGAAGAATCACTTGTTAAGGTCACATCCAGAGACACAGGCCCACTATAAGGTTACAGAATACTTCTGCTGCCTGACACCTTAACACCACACCAATAGGGATCCATCTGAAAAAGCTTAAGAGCAGACTATCTCAGAAAACAGATACATAGGGACCCCCAAATCATGAAGGGAAATAAAAATGAGAATAGAAGAATTTGAAATCTCTGTCACCTATACCTACAGCAAACATTAAACACAGCCCAAATTCTGGATGTGTTATCATAAAATTTCACACTAAAGATCTATTTAACTCAATTCCAATTATCCAACACAATATGCCAAATAGCAAGAAAATCAACGTATAAAGAGATAAATTTAGAAACAGATTGAATATGTCATAGGTGATGGAATTGTCAAGAACCAGATTTAAAATAACTAGAATAATACCTCAAAGGTTATATGAGAAAAAGTAGACAACATTTAAAAATGGATAAAAACAACAAATACAGGGCAACTAAAAAAAAAAAAAATCAATAGGCAATCCTGGAAATCAAAACCACTAACTAAAATAAAGAATGCCTTCATAGGTCTTGTCATTCATTTGGAGAAGACCAAGGAAAGAAGCAGTTAGCTTGAAGATAGGTTATTAGAAAATTCCTGAACTGAGGAACATATTTTAAAAACAAGCAAAAACAAAAACAAAACAGAACATCCAAGAAATTTGTCAGAATTTTGTAATTACATAATGGGAATACCAAAAAAAGAGAAGAAAAGTAAATAGAGAAAAGTGAGCGATAAAGTAATAATTAAAGAGAAGTTTTCAATTTAATGACAGGCACAAAACCACAGACCCAAGAAAATCAGGGGACATTGAACAGTAGGAATACCAAATTTAAAAAACCTAAGTGAATTATATTAAAACTACAGAAAACAAAAAACAAAAAACAAAAAAGATGACCTTGAAAGAAGAAAAGGGAAGAAAATCACCTAACCTACAGAGAACAAGGAGTTTAAGTTCTGTAACGTAAATATGGTAAAAGAGATGAAAATTACATTGAATATCTTGTTCAAGTTCAGCAATCTGTATTTTGAGAAGTGAGTGATTTGGTCACTATCACTGATGTCTGGAATTCTGAGGGCCATATGGAGTGTCTTGAAGGTCTTGTATCATGACTTTAGTGCATGTAGATTGATGTTTAATATATTAACTTATATTGTGGTTGTCTGTTAGGTAACAGATTCCCAGAACTCTTTACTCCAAATGGGGTGATTGTTATCGCTGCCATTGGCCAGACCAGGCATCTAGAACATTACTACTTGCCCAGGAATCTATAAAATTATTCAAGTAGTACTTTGCAGCCATCCATAAATTGTATGAACTCCCATTGCTGTTCATTCAGTTGCTCTCAGGGGACTTTTCCAGGTAGCCAAGGAATCTGGAAGAAAGGTGACTGCCTTCTAGAGTGTGGTGTATGGCAAGGTACTGAGGACAGGGAAGAGATCCCCAAATTTAGAAGGCCCAAATTTGGCTCTATCCTTCATAAGCAGGCCTTGGTGACCATTTTGAGCTATAGGCATGCTCCTTTGATGACCAAAGGCACAATAGCCAGCTGGGTACAGAGGGTTACCACCTCTTGGTCTATGAAAGCCTCTATTTTGAGAAGAGCAGTTTGTTGTCAGCGACTTCACACTAATGACACAGCAGTTTCTTGTATCAGAAGCTCATAGTTAACTTATGGCTATCATGGGTGTTCCAGAGAGGAGGTTGCTAAAGCCTCCTCTGTGAAGGAGTCTTTTGTTGAGGAGATGGCACTAGTGGGAATGACTGCTGTATTGCAGTTTTGACAGATTCTAAAGCCTTTTGTTGTAGAGACTCTAGTCAAGGAGGACTTATTTACAAGTAAAAACATATAAGGACTTAAATAAAATTTGGAAGTGAGGGACAGGTTGTTTTCAGAACCTGAAACTGTGGAAAAGTTGTTGGATTGTTTTAATGTTGTGGGCATTGACAGGATCAACAGCTGTTTCTCAATGATGGCAAGTACGGCACAATCCTTGATTTACCAAATAATGCTTACAGATTTAACGAAGTTCGTAAAGTCAGTAACTCCAATGATAATGTGTATGGGGATTTCAATGGGGGCCACAGCATTATTACAGTAGTCTATTATGGGGCGCCACTTTTTCTTTCTCAATTTAAAAACAGGCCAAATTGGTCTAAGTGAAGAAGCGAAAAAGTCTTGAATGGTTGGTTTTAATGTTTGAAATCTGTTTTAATTTACATTGGGTCATAACTTATTAACTGGGGGAAGATCTACGAGGTCTTATTTTATCAACACGACTTGAAAATTCCAAAGACCAATTTAATTTTAACTTATTACTCATTGGGTAATAGTAATACCCGCTCTGACGTATTTCAGTGTAATGCATTATACAGTAGTGCAGAATTTAAGCAACACAGTAGTTCTGATGGTCAGAGACACACCTATTTGTACTCTATTTTATATTTTTAAGTCTTTTAAGATTATAAGAAGTACCTTGCTTAATATTTAGAATCCCCAGGTATATCTTTAATTTGAACCTCAGACCATGAAGATTAAAACCATGAAGATTTGCCAGTGGGTACATTTTGACATATTAAAGTTAATTCAGATCCAAAGTTGTTGAGTGCTTGCTTTGACAGAATATATACTAAAATTGGATAGATACAGAGATTAGTATGACCCCTGTGCAAGGATGAATACAAATTTATCAAACATTCCATATTTTAAAATAAAACACACACACACACACACACACACACAAATTTGTTGAGACACAAACTTCAATCAGTAGCCTTTTATCTTTTATTATATAAAATAATTTAATAAATTTTGGACTGGGTCAAATTGTGGACCTCTGTTTCAATTTTCTGTACCCAGGTTTCTATCCTGTACCCAGGTTTATTCTTCTTTTCTATTTTTAAATTGGTGTTAATGGATATACTTCAGACAAACTCCTCTCTCCCTTGCTCATATACTTAAGCTTGCTCCTCCAGAGAACCTCAAATTAACATCTCCAGGGTTTATAGCCTCCCCCATGGCAATGGTTCCTTTATTGAATTGAAGCTGGGCTTATGTTGGATTTGACTCAACCACTTCACTGTGCTACAGGGGTAACATGAGTGCTTTCCTCTATAATCTTGAGGATCAAGATCTTTGTTGTAACAGAAACATAAATAGCAGCAGCAGAAGTGTAGTCCTAGTGAGTCCTGTGCTTTTAGATGAATAGACTTCAGCATTTCAGGTAATGACTGCATTTTTTTCCTTTTTCTCTATTTTAAAAAATTCATTAGTGACTACTTTTTCACGAGTGACCAACTGATGTGCCCATATCTTGCATAGGGTACAATCCTTCATACGGAACAGAGGTCAAAACTTGTCTGAGACTTACAATGAATTGGTAATAGGTGAGACTCTTTCTCCTAAACCTATTGTCAACCAGTTTTATTTTAAATACCCACATATTTCCAGGTTGAGATACTTAACCCAGGGCCACTAAGGAGGGCCCCAAGCATGAATGATTCTCCTTCCAAAACCAAATATTGAAAATTCTGACTTAGGTCAGATAAATATATAATAAACTTCCTATAGAACTCAACAAAAGTAGCTGAGTGCAGCAAAACTCAAGCCCAAGTTTGCCAGAAAGAAGTGGAGCTATGCCACACACCATGCTTGGTGGCTTCTAAACAGTTAGTGTAAAGATTTATTACTTACATATGGGGCTATTTGGGGATAGCCTCATTTAAAAATTTGCTTGAGAGAGGATTTCAAAATCTGCTTGAGAGAGAAAAGAAAGGAGGCTGACTCAGAATTTTCATTGTGGCTAGGAAGTGTGTCAGGGTGCGTGTGGGTTGGGTGGGGGTTCCTACACATGGTCAGGAGCTTGTATATTTTAATCTCCCAAGGTGACAAATGAGAAAGTATCCAGGCTTTCTTATCAGGTTGCCCAGAAGGAAAGAGGGAAGTGCTTAAAGACCGATAGATCAAGCAGGCAAAAAAAATCACTAAGGTATAGTTGATTTTTTTTTTAAGTAACAGTTGATCTTAAGAATATTATCAATCAAATTGATCTAATTTACATGGGTAGATACATCCCCTGATAATAGAATACACATTCTTTTCATACTCAGATGTAACATTCTCATTCTTGGCTCCCAAAAATCCCTAAAAATCACAAAAACTGGAAATCATGCAAAGTAGGACTTCACATAGTAATGCAATTAAATAAACTAGAAATCAGAGACAGAAAGATAGCTGTAAATATAATTATAAATGATATATGTATCAAAAGGAAATTTGAGAAAAAAATTTAAAATATACTCAAATGAAAATTTAAAAACAGCTTATCAAAATTTGTGGGACGCAGCAAAAACAGTACTTAGAAATTTATTCCACCAAAAGCATGTATAAGAAAAAAAGAAAGATCTAAAATCAGTAACTGTCACAGCTGGCGCGACAAATCGACCAGGAACGTGAGGGTAAGAGGTTGGTGAAAAGAAATTAAGAGACAAAGAGATGGGGGCAGGAGGAGCACTGAGGATGATGTCCAAAAGTGCCAATTTTATTCCACATCTTACAAGCATTTATAAGGCAGACTACAATAGGAGGAGTAATACATCAGTATCTAGTCAGATGACCGCAAGTTCCTATAACAAGTTTACATTAACTACAAGCAAACCTTGTGATGCCAGATAGTCTCGGCTAATTCCATTAGCAAGACAATCAGCCAGGGAGTGGGTTATGGGAGGTACAGGAACAACAAGGACCAACTAAGAATTCATGACCCTGACCACATTGTTCCTTCTGTAGGGAGAGTGTGTGGGAAGTCACGTAGGCGAGCACACAACAGATAGATAGCACACAGACCCTTTCTCAGTGTTACTCAACCTTTCCTGTCCATAACCCTTTACTAAAGTATTTGGACTTAAAGGGAGACACAAGTCAGGGCCTGGTTTGGTCCTCGTCTCAAGCCTTATCGTGGCCTCCAACAAGTAACTTAGGCTCCTACCTTAGGAAACTAGAGAAAGAAGAAGAATTTAAGTATAAAATAGCATAAAGAAAATATAATAATAATAATAATAATAATAAAAGTTCCCAAAACAAATACATTGAAAACAAGGAAACAAAAGCATCAAAATTAAAGGCTGCTTTTTTGGAAAGATCAATAAAATTTATGAAAGCACTTAGTCTGACCAAGGAGGAAAAAAAAAGACATATACCAATGTTAGAAAGAAGAGTCAACACAATGGCCTCATAGACAATAAAAGAAAAATAATAATATGAATATCCACTGCCACAAATTTGATAACTTAGATGAACTTTATTAATTCCTATAAGACACAACTATGAAAATTACACAAAGATCAATAATTTGAATAAGACTATATATCAATTATAGTATTGGATCAATATTAATGATCTCCCCCAAAAGAAAGCAACACACCTTAAGTTTCACTGGTGAATTTTACCAAGTATTTAAAGAAGAAATAATGCCAAATTCTCTGTGATCTTTCATTGGGGGGAGGGTGGGGCAAAAGCAGAGAATCACTTTCTAATGTATTTTATGAGGCATGCATTGCTCTACTACCAAAGCTGTATAAAGCCATTACACTAAGAAAAATAACAATATCTGTTATGAATATAGTTACAAAAATCTTCCACAAAATATTATCAAGTTGAATTCAACAATATGTAAAAAAGACTTTTACAATGTATACAGTGTCAACAAAGAATAAATATGTGGGATTTATTTAAGATATTTAAGGATGGCTCAACATTAAAAATTAATCAATAGAATCAACTATGTCAAAACTAAAAGAAGAAAACTATTGGATCATATTGATTGGTAAAGAGGAGAAAAAGAAAAGAAAAACTCCCAAATTCAGGATCTAGACTCCCTGCATGGCAACATGAGATATTCTGCAGACATGTTCCTAGTGAGACTGTTGAGAAGTATTTTAGAAAACAACCACTTAGAATCTGTATAAATGGTTCTAAGATCATACAGCAAATGAAGAGACATTTATTTAAGAAAATTTCCTAAAGCTTAGTAGAAGAAGGAGGAGTCTATGGCATCTAAATCATGATATTATCTCTGCCAACTTCCTGCCCAACATGACAGAAACTCCACTGCAGGTGAATATAGCTGAGAACACGTGGCTCCTTCCTCCCTACTCTCTAAGTCAGAAGGCTAAAATATCTTCTCAGGAGGTAAAGGACAACAGCAATTCTCATTCTGTCCCAGTAATTTGTTGCAAAAGCTAAATTCCAGGTGAGTAGACCTGAGAGGTAATGGCTCCCTTTTCTGCCCACCTCCCACTCATTGGATGCAAGCTCCACTTTGGGTGTAGCATGTTTAGAAAGGCCCCAATAACCCTGGCACAAGTTAATTTGTAAAACAGAAGATCCACACTGGGAGAAGCAAGAGCAGAGTTTGCAGGACCCCAAGCACACACACTGCTGAGCATGTAGCTAAACAGCACAGATTTCAGTCAGAGAGAAGCGTCCCACCGTCCACGCTGCCAGTTCTAGAGCTATGGCTCAAAGACTTTGCCCATGGGGAGGCAGGCCAGAGATTTTTCCAAAAGAACCAATTTCATTTGCAACAGAATATTTGTAAGTTCAAGTTTAAGATGATATCAAAAATCATTAGAGATTGTAGTGAAAAACAATTTAGAAAGAAACTAGTAGATTTTTGGAGAAGGTAACCCAAAAACGAGCTAGTTTATCACAGAGAATTAGAGAAAAAGAAGCTGAAGGACAGCCCTCCTGAGGTCAGAACAGATCTTAAACAGGGGCTTCAAAAAGTGAGTCCTAATTTAGTTTGTTCATTTTGTGGGACAAAATATCCCAGGACATTATTGAAAACAATAAAGCAATAATCCTGAAAAATAAATGGAGCTTAACAGTTGGGTGTGTTGAAAAAATAGAGAGAAAACCCTACAAATACCACTGTCATCTCAAGTGAATGGTGTGCATTCCCAAGACTGCACCTTCCAAGTCACAACATCAGAGGCTCCACAGAGAAGGGAAGAATCAGACTTTATATGTTTATGTATTTTTAATATTAAATGTGCTTTTTAATTGTTTTTAAGATTTTATTTCTTTATTTGAGAGAGAGAGAAACATTTGAAACAGAGAGAGAGCAGGAGCAAGGTGAGGGGAAGGGGAAAGTTAAGGGAGATGTAGACTCCCCGCTGAGCAGGGAGACTGACATGGGGCTCCATCACAGGACCCTGGGGTTATTACCTGAGCAGAAGGCAGATGCTTAACTGACTGAGCCACCAAGCTCCCCTGAATCGGACTTTATTAAGGCAAGCAAACAAGTGACTGAACAAGTAAACAATAAACAATAACAAGCCTTGCATGGGAGGAGTGGAGAACAGTACTCAGAGTTGCTACAATATATTATCTAAAAGAGTCCAATCCCTTAAAAATATAATGAGACATGCATAAAAATGGGGCAGTGTAATACACACATGAGGGAAATATAAGACAATAGGAATGGCCCATGAAATCTACTAGATGGTGGATGTAATAGACAAACACGTTAAAGTAGCCATTATAAATATGTTCAAAGAACTAAAAGAAAGCATGCCTAAAAAAAGGAAAGGGAAGTGTGATGATAATGGTTCTGCAAATAGAGAATATCAATAAAAAAATAGAAACATATACACATACATATCTCCAAATGGAAAATCTACAATAACTGAAATTTAAATTCACTAAGGGACTAAACAGATTAAAGCTAGCAGAAGTAAACATTAACAAACTTGAAGATAGATCAACAGAGATTGTGAAATCTGAATAGTGATTTAAAAAGAAGAATTTTTAAAAAAGCAATCTCCGCAAAAATGAGGCCCCATGTATCATACCAACATAGCAACATACATAAGGGGAAGTGCCAGAAAAGAGGCAAGAAAAAGGAGCTGAAGAAACACTCAAATAATGGTTAAAAAGTTCCTAGATTTGAAGAAAAACTTTAATTGACACATTGAAGAAGCTTGAAAAACTTCATGTAAGAGAAACACAAGAAAATCCAAATCTCGTATCATAATAAAAACAATGAAACCCAATGACAAGGAGAATATCTTAAAAGCAGCAAAAAGAAAAATAAGTCATCACTTAGAAGGAGGATTCAAAACACTAAGAGTTTATGGCTTATCACAAATAATGGATGGAGAAAGCAGTGGGATAACATATTCAAAGTGCTCAAACAAACAAACAAAAAAAAAAGGAAAAGATAAACAAATCTGGAGCCATGAAGTCTGTATGATTAACAATGTACTGCAGACTGAGTGGCTTAAACAACAGAGATTTACTTTCTTACAGTTCTAGAAGCTAGAATTGCAATATCAAGGTTCTGACAGATTAGGTTTCTGGGGAAGGCTCACCTTATGACTTGTAGATGGTTCCCTTCTCAATAGGTTTTCACATATATGTTCCTCATTGCATATATGAAAAGAAAAAAATTAAAAATGGACAGATGATTTGAATAAACATTTCTCTAAAGATATGCACATGGCCAATAAGCACACAAAAAGATGTACAACATTATTGGTAAGAGAAATACAAATTGATATCACAATGGGATGCCTTTTCAAACCCAGTAGGGTAGATGTAACCAAAAAATTAGACAACTGTTGATGAGAATGTGGTGAAATTGGAACCCTCATAAACTGCTGGTGGTAATGTAAAAGAGTACAGTCAGTTAAGAAAACAGACTATAAGTTTTCCAGAAAATTAAAAATAATTATAATTTTCCCTGCAAATTTGACTCTGAGGATACACCCAAGAAAAATAAAAATATATCTCCCACGAAAACTTGCACACAAATGTTCATCACAGCATTATAATGGCTAATATGTTGAAAATAACTCCAAATGTCCATCAGTTGATGAATCAATAAACATCAATAAACGAAATGTGGTGTATCAATGCAATGGAACAGTGTTTGGTCCCCCAAATGAATAAAATATGTATATATGATGCTACATGTATGAAATTTAAAACATAATGTTAAGTGAAAAATCAAGTCACAAAATAGCACATATTATATGAGTCCATGTGTATAAATTGTTGATATTTGGTAAGTATATGAAAAAAGAAAGTAAATTGCTGGTTTCTTAGAGCTGAGGCAAAAGGAGCATTAAAGGTAATTAATAAACAGTGTAGGTTTTCTTGAAGAGATGATGGAAAGATCCTAAAATTGACATGATTGTAGCTGCAAATTCTTTGCAAATACTAAAAGCTATTGAATTGTACACTTCAAATGGGTGAATATAGATTGGATTTTTCTCAACTTGGAAAAATCCTAGAGCTAACATTTCATCTAATGGTTTGAAACTGGGAGCAAGATTGGGAGCAAGAATGTACTCTCTTATTGAACATTGTGCCAAAAGCCTTCACTAGAAAAGTAAATCAATTGTATTCAAATTGAAAAAGGAAGATATGAATCAGTCCTTAAAAGCTGACAACATTTTGTCTATATAGAAAATCTCAAAGCATTAACAAAAACTGTTGGAACTAATGGGCAAATATAGCAAGATAACAGGATGAAAGGTTTATATAAAAAACTTAATTGCTTTCCTGTATTCTAGCAATAAACAATTGGATTTTGAAGTTTAAAAACATACCACTTACGATAACACACTAACAAAACATATGTTTAAATCTAACAAAATGTGTACATGATTTACATATAGAAAAGTGCAAAACTCTGAGGAAAGAAATTGAAAATGATCTAAACAAATAGAGTGTTCATGATTGGATGACTCAAAATTGTTAAATGTCAAATTTTCTTAAGCACTTGGTCTATACACTCAATGCAATACCAAAGTCTCTACAAGACATTTTTTGGATATGAATAAACTGATTCCAGATTTATAGAAAGGTAAAAACAGAATAGCCAATACAAAACTAAAGAAAAACAAAGTTCAAGGACTAATACAACTTGATTTCCACACTTCTCAGTAATCTATAGTTATCAAGACAGTTATCAAGACAGGGTGAGAATAGACACAAATCAAAGAGAAAAGACAACCAGAATTAAACCCACACAAATAAATTCAACTGATCTTAGAGAAAGAAACAAAAGGCATTCAATGGATGTCTATATAATCCCCCCTCCAAAATGAACTGAGACACAGAGCTTACATTCTTCAGAAAAGTTAACTCAAAATGTATCAGAGACCTTAATGCAAAATGTAAAATACAAAACTTCTAGAAGACAACAGAAGGGAAAATTTGTGAGGTTTGGTGTTTTATAATGAGTTTTTAGATAAAATAGTAATTGTATGTTCCATGATAGATTAAAAGAAATAAAAAGGAAAACACACACACACACACACAAACACACATATGTAAGTTTATTTATTTATTATAAGATTTTATTTATTGGACAGACAGAGATCACAAGTAGGCAGAGAGGCAGGCAGAGAGAGAGAGGGAAGCAGGCTCCCCACTGAGCAGAGATCCTGATGTGGGGCTTGATCCCAGGACCCTGGGATCATGAGCTTAGCCAAAGGCAGAGGCTTTAACCCACTGAGCCACCCAGGCACCCCAAGTTTATTTTTTATAAAGCACTTTTAGATTTACAACAAAACTAACCAGAAGATGCAGAGATTTCCCATATGCCCACTGCTCCCCCATCATCAAAATGCATAGCCCCCCTCATAATCAACATCCCCCACAAGGATGGTACATTTGTTAAAATTGATAAGCCTACATTGACACATCATAACCACCAAAAATCCTTAGTCTATCTTTGTGTTCACTCTTAGTGGTGTACATTCTACCAGTTTAGACTTTAGACCAGTTTAGACTTTAGACCACTTTAGATTATGATAACATATATCATTATAACATGATATAGACTATTTTTGCTGCCCTAAAAATCTCTTTAAAAAAAAAAAAGTTTTGAGACCTCCAATTCTGCCTATTTATCTCCATTACTCCATTTAATTCAAATAAATGACAGAATAAGTAAATGGGCAAAAGGAGACAAATCTGTGCAGAAGAATTCCAAATAATTGTTGTAGATACTTCAAGACCATGGAGTCGTTCTTTGATCTTTCTTACTCCTTAAGTGTAGGCTGCACATAATGGCTTCCTTCCAAAGAGCACAGTAGAAAGTATATAAAATACTAATTTTACCAAGGAGAAATTAGACAAATGCTTCTTCAGCTGGGTGATCATGGTCACCACCAGAAGGGATAACTCCTGATGATAGGATGCACCCTTGACACAATATAAAGATAGTGGTACTTAATTTCTATAGTTCTTTCTCCCCAAACATAAAACTCCAGTGTATCTAATCGTGAAAAAAAAATAGATAAATCTCATTAAAAAACATTATATTACTATATTATAACTATTATGTATAAAATGCACAAAAATGAATAATAAAATACATTAGCTTTTTTTTTTGAGTAATGAATTTCATACATTTACTAGATTAAAAGGAGACCTATATTATCATGGTCATCCACAGTTCGAAATATGTTAATTTTATGGAGTTTGAATTTGAATCAGTCTTCATTCACCTTAAGATGACATATAATTCTAAAAATCAACTCTACATTAAAAAATTATTTATTTTCACACAAAAGTCATCTTTTCGGGCTCACTGATCAGGGTTGCTAAATTTTTGTTCTTTTGTTTCTTTTTAAACAAGAGACAAGAGGCAGCTTTTCTGGGGGAAAGCTGAGGTGAGCTAGGGGTGGGAGGTTGGAAGGGCAGGGAGAAATATCGCTGGAGGTGGGGGAGGCATTGATGTGGAGTCACACTTCCAAATCAGACTGAAAACTCAGCTTGTCTATGACCCCTGTCTTGCACAGTGTGACAGCTAGACTGTATGTGGCTCCCAGTGGCCAATTTGGCAGAACACGTGCCAATTTGTTGGGGCAGACAATCTAAGGGTTGAGCTTTGGACAACAGTAAGGCCCAGATCCATTTGCCCTTGGTGCTCTGACAGCCACACTGGCACCTAAAACTGGTTCTGTGTCAGCACAGAACCAGCTGAAAGAACCACCTGTCATAGGCATCTGCACTGAGTGCCAGGCACACACAGACTGGGTGCCATGACACATTATACAACCCTGGATGGTGAAGTGGTACAAGCCGTGTGTATGGTTCAGCACCAGGAAGCACCACAGCAGCAAAATTCACATGAGCCACAGGCCCACACCCAGGCCCAAAGGAAGACCCATCTCCAGCTTCTGCACCTGCAAATGCTGCGGATCATTTATAGCAGGGCAAACTGATCTCTAGGTAAATAGTGCCCATTGAAGATGTACAGAACACAACCTCGAAAATAGAAATGAGATGGCCTTTAGCAGAGAAAAATGGACTATTTTCAAAATAACGACTCTCCTCTCAAATTTAAAATTGTTCAAAAGAATGTAAGATGATCAATAAGTAGAAAGAATGTGACTTGAAGAATGCATTTTAATATAATAACATGCCTCTAGAGAATTGGGGTTTCCTGAATAATTGAATGAAGAGCATAATGAACCCTCTTCTTGGCAAAACAACCATTTAATTAGTGAAAATTATAAAAAAATAATTACAGTCTTTGGAAATTATCCTATTTATTCAATTAAAAACTAATAAGTATCTATGAGAACTGAGACTGTCTCTGGCATTTCAGTCATACACACTCCCTTAACTCCAAGTTCTATGTTATGGAAACTCTATGGCCCAAGATGCCTGGTCTCCCTCACTTCTAGGATGCTTGGGTCACCAGCATTTCTTATTCCTTTTGGCCCTGTTTGCAAAAGTTCTACTCTGGTTGGGTATAGCCAAAAACACTAGGCTCCACTGCCCATCCCAGCCCTGCCTGTAGGATGGGAGCTCCACAGGAGGTGTGCTTGCTTATAGTAAGCTCTAGCCCAGGGTCCTCAATCTTCCTTACCCCAACTCATTTGAAGTATCACTGCCACAGGGGCTTATGCACAACCTCTGACCAAGCACTGAATCAACAATAAGCTCTCCAGACTCAGCTATTTAACTTCCAGGTATGTACCAAAACAGAAATGAAAGCAGAAGTCTTTGTAAAAACTCTCATAAAATATTCCTAGTCACATTACTTCTAATAGTTAAAAAATGGAAACAATTAAAATGTCTATCAATTGATGATGGATAAACAAAATATGGCCTATCTATACAATAGAATGTTATTTGAGAATAAAAATAAGTGATGTACTGAAACATGCTGCAACATGGGTGTAACTCTAAAATCATCCTAAGTGAAAGAAGCTAGTTAAAAAATAACACAAAACATATGATTCTGATAAGGGAACAGAAGGCTGGCTGAGGACAAAGCAAAAGCTGACACCCTGCAACCTTCTCCCATCCCCACTCCTGGGTGGGACATATGTGACATTCTTTAGGAATCTCCCACCTATTTTAACTTTAATACCTTGCTAGAGGGAAAAATGACCTTGACAATGGCAAGGCCTCAAGGCCTCAGGTATCTTGTAGGTCCTCTTTAGCAAATGAAAGTTCTATTGAAACCTCTCTTTTCCTTACTTCCCCCACCCCCCATGATACATAACCTGCCACTCCTCACAACCCTGGGGCAGCAGCTCTTTCTGCCCATGGGTCCTGTCCCTGGGCTTTAATAAACCACCATTCTGCACCAAAGATGTCTCAAGAATTCTTTCTTGTTCATTGGCTCCGGTCTTCACCCCACTGAATCTCACCTATATTCTAAAATTTCATCAATTCCATTCATATAAAGTATCCACGTAAGCAAATCTTTACAGACACAGGGTAGATTACTGGTTGCCTAGGCCTGCTACCCAGGGGCTAATTTGTCTATTAACAAAAAAGTGTCAAATTTTCCTATACCCAAACATGACTGTGTAAGAGGTTGAGGCTTTATTTCACCATGTTTTCATTTTCCCCCCTTCTCTATTTTCTTTTGCAATATTAAAAGTTCAAACCTGGGTTTTGCATTTTATCTTCATAATCCCTAAATCCCCATGCAATATCATGCTTTATCCATTGTAGTGTAGACTCTTAAATAAGCTCTTCTTTTAAGGTGTTTATTTAAATCCAGTTACAGTAAACTTTAATAGATGCTCCATTTTTTTTTCCATTCAATTAAAATGGTATTGTATTGAATACAACTAAATGACCTAAATAAATGTCACAGCCCAGAAATCTTATTAAATAGAGATTTTCATTCTAATCTTTAGAAAATATAATATCCAGACATTCTATAACATTGTTCTTATTCCTTTTAAATTTATGCTCACTTCTGATAAATCTAGACATCAAAACACTTTAGATATGCTAATGATTCCCATCTCATACAAAATTGCTTTCTTCCTGCTAACTATTTGCACATTTCTTACAATGGGGATCCCATAACCTAGGAAGATTTTGTTAGACTCCAATTTCATTGGTTTACATTACAAAAATAATAGCTTGGTTTTCAAATTATAAAATACTATAATATCAAATACATTCCCCAATAACAATGATCTCTAAGAATGTCATCAAATCTACATTTTTTAACTTAAGTATATTTTAAAACTTAATTGTTGCATTTTATTCCATATCTTTGAAAATCCCCATTTGTAGATATATCACATATTATACATCTAGTTCGCTATTGATAACTCTTATATTGATTTGAATGTTCTACTCTGAATGATGTCATGAAAAAATATTATTGGAGTTAATTGTACTAAATATATTGTTTGTAATTGTTTTTAGGGAAAAAATTAAAAAAAAAATCAGGAAAGAGGCTTTTTGCACTGAGCAAATGTCTAGTCAGGTGACGTAAAGACAGCCTTGCACATGAGGTCTTCTAGGGAACCATCTGACAGTTCGAATGATTACAGTCATTTGAGAATGAGGCTTTGAAGGAGCACCAACTACATCCTGTCCTCTGGGGTAGCTACCAGGTGGCTAGTTTCCACTGCCAGCATCTGGTGTTAACATGGAACTATAAGGGAAGAAAATTTTTCTCTTCTACTCTTCTAGGTTCTGTAGCTGGTATAAGAATTAAATTGGTTTAACGCAGATTAACAGGAGAAGAAAAAAAATCTTTCAATTACTTACATATATATGGGAACCTCACAAAAATATGAAACTCAAAATGTGGCCAGAAGATTGAGGTTCAAATACCATTCTGAGTTAAGGAAAGGGATAGGGGTCTGGGACTTTGGGGTGGAGGGAAGCAATTCTTGGGAAATTGAGAGGAGGAATTGTAGGTTGCTGTCCTGCAGTTAAGTCTCAGGCAAAAAAGTGATCTCTGGTAATAACTCCCTTCTTATAGGCCCCCTTCTGAATGGAAATTTACAGATACAGATTTCACTTAAAAGAAGGCAAAGTCAACTCTGTTTTCAGAGTGTCTCTTCTAGAAGTCTGCAGTTTCTCAAAGTAATTAACTTAAAATAATTCCTATGCCAAAAAGGAATATTTTGGGATGGCATATCCTGATACCCTTCTCTGGGCTCTTGATTTTCAAATCTGGAAGTGGAGGATAGAAATTAATCAAGTTAAAAAGCCACAGAGTTTGCTGCTCTCACCAAGATTCAGCTGTTCTTCTTGAATAAATGTTCAACAATCTGGGGTTAATTTTCAGATTCTGAAAATGTTGATTCTGACAATTTTTGCCCCTTTTTTTGTTCTTGCTGTTACTTTTATGGAGGAGAGCATTTTCAAAGTTAATACCATGCCATTTTCACTGACATCTGAGGACAAATTGATTTTTGTATTGATTTTATATTCTGTGTTCTGACTAAATTCGTTGTCACTGCTAATAGCTATTTTGTAGTTTTCTTAGTGTTCTCTATATTAATGGTCATTTCATCTGCAACTAATGACACAGACTTTTTTCTTTCTAATATGTAAAATTTAATGTCTCTTTTTTTGCAGTATTATACTGATGAAGACCTCTAGTACACTGTTGAATGAGGGTCAAAAAGAAACATTGACTTTTTCCCAATTATAGGAAGAAAGCATTAAGTCATCAATCATTAAGTATGTTGTTAATTGTAGTTTTTCATAATTGCTGTTTGTCAACTTAATAAAGATTCTTTTGTTGATTAAGCATGGAGGCCTTTAGATTGAGGTGGCTCTAGAGCCTTTGTAGTCAACTTAAACAAACCAAAACCTAAGCCTCAAATCCCTCAAGGTTAAGATTTCAAAACTGGGAGCAACCATTCACAAACAACCAACTAGACTTTTAGAAATAAGACAACTGTTTATAAAGCCATCAAATAATTTCCTTGCTTTGGTTCTACATCTTCTCTGTTAAAGTCTTTTTTTGCTCCTGTGGGTGGAGGGTGCCTAATCAATTCCAATTTGCCGCTGCTCAATTAGAAACAACTTTTGCTTAGATAAACTTGAAACTTTTAATATGCCTCAGTTTATCTTTCAACAATTTCTATTATACCTGCTTTGCTTAGTTTCATTTTATTACTGATGGCCCTTAACTTTTGCCAAACAATTTTTCCAAATGTATTTTTTGGTCAGGAGTCAGCAAAAAAAATTTTTTTTAAAGATTTTATTTATTTATTTGACAGATAGAGATCACAAGTAGGCAGAAAGGCAGGCAGAGAGAGAGAGAGGAGGAAGCAGTCTCCCTGCCGAGCAGAGAGCCCGATATGGGGCTCGATCCCAGGACCCTGGGATCATGACCTGAGCCGAAGGCAGAGGCTTTAACCCACTGAGCCACCCAGGCGCCCCAAGCAAAATTTTTTATAAAAGATCAGATAGGAAATATTTTAGTGTTTCTAGGTTGAACAGTCTCTTTGTGAGAACTGAACAATTCCATTACAGTACAAAAGCAGCATAGACAATAATAAATGAATCTGCTGTGGGTAAGTTTATTTACAAAAGAAACTGGTGAGCTAAATTTAGCCCACATTTTAGTTGGCCAGTCCATCTAAAAGATTATTTTCTTTCCCCTTTGAATCTGTTGTATCAATATGTGAATATCATTGAATTCTTTTTAATCTATTCTTAGGATAGCATCCACTTGGTCATGATACAACATTGTTATTTATCACTATACTTTATTTAATACTCTACTAGAGTATTTTGTATCATTATAGAGTTTTTGCCTTCCCATTTTGTATTTCTGTCTCCTTTTTCCCTACTGTGATGCTCTAGGGACAGAAAACTTTTCCCTTCTTCCCTTTTAGGTTCTTGGGCTGGTCTAATAGTTAAATTGACATAAAATAGATTAACAGGAGAAAAACAAATTTAATTTCATACACATGGTAGCCTCATAAAAAAATATGAGTCTTAAAGAAGTAGCGAAATCAAGAAGCTTTAATACCTTTTAGATAAAGAAACAACAAGTTTGTGAAGAATTGACAAGACAAGGGGGTTGGAGCTTGGGGTAGTAAATTAGTGAATAAGTAACAAGTTTTTTTTTAATACAGACTTCTTGGCCCTAAACTCTCTCTTTGGTGATAAGGTTGCCTTGTATCATCCTGTACCTGAAGAGTACCTTTCACATGGGGGGTTGTATTTCCTGCTTTCAAGGGAACAAAGAAGGGTCAGAGTGGTACTTGAAACTGGATTCACCTCTTGGTGGGTGTGGAACCAAAAGGCACAATCAAGACAAAGAGTAGGAAAATTAAGGATTTTATTGGCAACAGTAAACACCAGGGATATTTCCCAAAGCAGTGTCCCCCCAAACAACAAAATTGGGAAATTTTAAGATGAGGGTGCATGGATTGCCATGGAGGTGCTCAGTGAAGGAAAGCTCATTGTAAAATTGGGGCCAAAGTCATCCTAGGTCAACAGAATCCAGCTCTTAGTTGATTGAAGTCACAGGGTCCCGCAAGGGTCAACATTAACAGTACTCTGGATCAAGTTAGTCCAGGGTTAAGTGCTCAGAGGAGCTTAAATTCTGCAAAAAATGACTCAAAAATGTACATTAGGTCAATCTTCATTTTTGAAACAGCCCTGGGAATTTTGCCATTGATTTATTGTCTCTGATAGGGTTAGACTATCTCCTGGTCTGGTAGAGACTATTAGTTTTTGCATTCTCTTTGTTTCCTTAAAATCTTTACTGACAGCTTTGCATTATTTTGTAATTCCAACACCTGCTAGGAAGTTCTGCAAGAAATATGCTGGGGCAAGTAGTGCCCATCATGCAAACATCACCAAATGGTTAGGGACCTAAAATGACTTTTCTTATGTCGAAAATAGTTCTGTCTTGTCTTTCTTTTTCTTGGACCCCTAACTCTTTCTGCTTACAAGATTGTCCTCTCACCAGCTGTTTCTTAAGTAACTTTAATATCAGTATGCCACAATGGCACAGTTTGGGATGCCATGTCTGCTCTCCTCACAGCCTTACTTTCAACAACACTGATATATTTATTAGTTTTCTTAAACTAGCAATACACACAAAACAGTTTCTGGATTGCTCTATTTAATTATTAATAATAAACCTTAGAAGTTAAATTAAAATCACTACATGACTTGGTGAGTATTCTGGATCATATCAAATGATCCAACAATGTTCATTCCAGTTTGAAAAATAATAAGTGAATCACTTTTGTACCATGATAAATGACAAAATATTATTAAAAGAGTTTGTCACACTTTGTTATGGCTTTATTTTCAATACATCTCTATGCAATAGGAATGTTATATACATCTCTATGTGATAGGAATATTAATAGGATGTTTTATATGATAGTAATAGGATGTTATATACATCTTTATGTAATAGGAATATTAATAGGAAAGATTATCTTTAGTCTATTCATATCAAAATGAATATCTTTAGATTCCTCAAGGAAAAACTTTTTCAAATGTTCTCTGAAAAATGAAAACATACATGCATGCACTCACACTCATATGGAACAAAACACTGAAACGCTTAGGTAACCCAGTTTCTGATTAATTAATATTGTCAAATATGTCCAACTCAATGCCTTAATCAAGTTACTATAAAATTATTCTGCAATATATTAAACTGAATTCCATTCTAATTGTTAGAAATACCTAATCTTAACTTTTTTTTGTTTTCTTCTTAGTTTGTTACTTTTTGTTGTTAATTTTTTAAATTTTAATTCCAACATAGTTAACATACAGTGTTATATTAGTTTCAGGTGCACACTATACTGACTCAACAATTATATACATCATTACTCAGTGCTCATCGTGATTAGTGCACTTTCAATCCCCTTCACCTAATGTATAAAAAAGTAAACTATAACTACCCTTTTTAATAATTTAGTTTTCTTATAGCTGACATCTTACAATCATAATAAAAGGATTTAATTTAACCACCAAGCTTACCCTCTTAGGACAAATGTTTGCAGGTATTTGTCACAGATATAAAACAGTATATACCCTATAGTATTACTTTAGTTGACGAGTTAATCTTGACATTGAAATGTACTCTTTTCAGGAATTAATTACATTAAAGAATGAAATGATAGTGTAGTTATGACTATTCTTCTTGACAGCTGTCCTCAATTTTTAGAAAGTTCAGAAAGTGATCTATTTTGTTCTTTATTAATTTTTGGTGACCTTTCTTTAAAAAAACTTCACTGTGGGTTCAATTTATCTTGTTTCATTGAAAACAAGAGTCACAACCAAGGTTTTTGTTTTGGGTACATAACCATAGTATACAAAAGGGATTTCATATTATTATTACTGGGTATATTTCAGTGACAATATCTTGTGACTATAAATTTTCTGATTAATATTTTGATGTTGGTAGGAAATTTTTGAATAACAAAGCTATGTCTATAGTTCCATTATTATACTGGAAGGCCATAACTTTAAGTCTTAGCCTATACTGTCACAAAATCCATTATGATTTTCTCACATATAGTCATATTTACAATCTGTTTCTGAGCCAGGAGTGAATCACCACTGGGGCCTCCCATCATAAGAGAAATAGATAATAAACCACTTTAATCTTAAAACATTTAGTCTTATGAAAGGTCATGTTTATCTATTTTAAGATACAACTTTCTACATTTTAATATCTTTGTAATTGAGCATATCTTTCAATCAATGTGTTTGAAAATTGCAGTCAGTGAGGTAACTATAATGAAGTATTTCTCAGTTAATGTCCATGTACAAATTTGGACATAAGTGTCCACATTATCATTTATTTTGAAAAATGTAAGTTACTAGTTGTATGTGCTTTCAGCTTAACTGGTCTTTAATGTGTCTTCAGGGATGCCTGGGTGCTCACTCAGTTCAGCATCTGCCTTCAGCTCAGGTCATGATCCCAGGGTCTTGGGATCAAGTCCCATTAGGATCCCTACTCAGCCAGAAGCCTGCTTCTCCTTCTCCCTGCTGCTTCCCCTGCTTGTGCTCACTTGTGTGTTCTCTCTCTCTAACAAATAAATAAAAATATTTGGGAAAAAAAAAGAATATGTCTTTAAAATTATACTAAATTTCAACATTGCACTAAAGACTGGAAACAAAGCAGAATCTTAACAAAGCTTACAAACAAATTTTATATTTGATGTAATTTGATATTCATCATTTGGAGGAATGAATATCATTGTATGTTGGCCTTGTGAATCAAAAACCCATCTTTATCTAAGATGCTTTCAGGTGACACTGTTATGTTCTGTTAGGAATATATTTCAAAAAGATTGCTTATCATATGGCACACAATGTGAATTAGGGCAAAAAAATGTTGAATTCTTTATAATAAATTTAAGAAATCCGTAGCAAGAAAACTCTGGCATGTCTGATTCATCCATAGTCTTTAAAGCCATTGAACATTAATGTGTTAGAAATTTCCTATCTATTTTAGTAGACTAGAATTTAATTAACTTCTGTGATTCACATCAGAGTATATATACAGTGGTTTACCCACGGTTTTTGACATGCATTGAAATTATAATGTCAATGCTACAAAAATCAAGGTCACTAATACTGATTATGAAAAGCACCATGTCATGTCACTGTGAAGCTATAAATTGCTTCTGGTCACTAAAAATTGTTTCCATATTTAATTTTCACCCACATAATAATTCTTAAGAATGAAATCTTCCCCAGTGATTTTGTTGTACGTGCATAGAAACTTAAATGGGGGTTAGGTGAGCTGATTAAGAATTAGCTGGAAGTTCTAAGGAACAGAGATCCTAGAGCCTGATTCCAAGTTGCCAAGTATTTTGGTTCTTAATGCAGTACATGGGCAGGTATTTGAAAATGTGGCAAATGAGTGATATGAAAAATGTGACAAATCGGTTCTATTCCTGGTAACTTGTATGGTCAGCCACAGTCCCTCAACATGTCAGTAAATGAAGCTCTTAAAAATCCCTGAGGAAAGAATATAATTGCACATTGTTATCTGAAAACATTCCAATAACCTGTTTGGGTGTAATCAAGAAAGCACAAACATCAAAACCTGCATAATGGAGGTCAGTGATATGGAAGAAAATGCCAGAGAGGAGTTTTCTTTTCAGAAAACCTCCATCACCTCAGATCTTTATAGCACAAAAGAGAATAATTTGTAGGAGAACACGGATATCAAATTGAAAATGAATTAAAAAGTTATAGAAAGTTGGCGGCTCCTGGGTAGCTTAGTCAGTTAAGCATCTGCCTTCAGCTCTGGGTTCTGGAATTGAGTCCCACCTCGGGTTCAATAAGGAGCCTGCTTCTCCCTCTCCCTCTGACATTATCCCCTGCTTGTGCTCTTTGTCTCTCTCTCTGTCAAATAAATAAATAAAATCTTAAAAAAAAAGTCATAGAAATGAGTTAGACTCTAAAGACAAATTTTTTTTAAAGAAACAATACATTTATATATTTTTAAAGTTCTACACATGAGTGACATAAAAAAAAAACTATGTTTAAGTAGGTATGGAATTCTTGAAAATTCTTATGGATTAAAAATTACAAATAAAAATAGTACAATGTAATTTATTCTACCTGTTTCTCTTAGTAGCCTTTTAAATAATGATAAATTTTATAATCTATGGCACCTTATATTGAATGGCATGGTGGTAATATTTTTATTCTTTTGTTTTAAGGGAATTTTAAAAGCCAGATAATTAAGGAAAAATGATTTTGCATTATACCTAGAGGATCAAGAGGATAGCACTAAATGTTTTTTGTTTTTTTTTAGTTTCCTTCACAAAAATAATTCTTAATTAGCAGCTGTCAATAAGAAGAGTACAAAATATGAACCACAGACCTGTACCCCTGAAGCAAATGCTACATTATATGTTAATACACGAATTACCATTATTCTAGAATTTTAAAAATATATAAATAAAAGATTAAAAAATATATAATATAGTTACATAACAATATTACATTGTATATTGTTATATTATATATGCTTCCTGAAAGCTATCAGACTCCCTACAAGGAAATATTAATATCTCATAAATTCTTCTTTTATTAATTATTACTATTATTTAACAAAATTCAAGGAAAGAATCCCTGCCATCAATGTGTTATTTTGACAGTTACAATGAATAAAACTCAGTACTTTCCCACTTACTGCTTTACTGCTCTCTCTCTCTCTTTTTTTTTTTTTTTCCAACAAAACCAAGAGATCGTCAGCTGGTGTCCTGGCTGGACTAGGACTGAGGTGATTTACTGCTCTCTCTTAAAAAAAAAAAAAAAAAAAGACCTTTGCCTTATTGCCCCTTAGTTTTACCAATGAAGGAATTAAAAATCCAGCATTCTTCTTAGCCACCATTAAACTTTTTTTTTTTTTTTTTTATGTTTTCATTTCAATTCCAGTTAACTAATATAGTGTTACATTAGTTTCAGGGGTACAGTGTAGAGATTCAACATTCCACACAACACCTGGTGCTCATCACAAGTGATTCCTTAATCCCCAGAACATATTTCTCCCATCTCCCCAGCCACCCACCCTCTCATAACCATTAGTTTGTTCTTGAAGAGTTTGTTTCCTGGTTTGCCATTCTCTCTCTCTTTTTTCCCTATGTTCATCTGTTTTTTTTTTTTTTTTTTTTTTTTAAATTCCACCTGAGTGAAACCGTGTGGTAATTGTCTCTCTCTATCATTTCACCAATGAATTCCTCTTAAAAACAATTTACCTAGGGTGGCGCAGTTAAGCGTGAGACTCTCGGTTTCAGCTCAGGTCTGATCTTAGGGTCCTGAGATAGAGCCCTGTGTTGGGATTCCCTCTCACAGCAGCTTGAGTTTCTCTCTCCCTTCTCTCTGCCCCTCCCTCCTGCTTTCTCTCTCAAATAAATAAATAAATAAATCTTTTAAAAAGAAGACTGAAAAACAATTTGCCTAATGTTTTTTTCAATAAAAGCCCTCAGTCCACCTTCTGTAATTGGGACACTATTTGATTTTTTACCTAAATCTGTGTACTCTGAATTGCAATTCTTTGATCCCAAATATACCCATTGCTTCTTAAACTGGTTTCTTTTTAGGTTGACACAGATTATCTATTAGCACTTGGGTTTCAAAAAATGATTACTAAGTAATTCAAAGCATGTGAATAGCATTCCTTCTGATATCATGTTTCATATACATGTTTCTGGGATAGCATTTGTCTGGATTTTAAGAGATATTACTAACTTCAAATATTCATTTCAGTACTCCTTCAATATTTTTTAAACTATAACTTAAAAACATGTTCCCCTACATGTTAAATATATGATCATTATAATTTATTTGTCCGAGGACAGAACAGAAGATGCTTTTCTGCTTTCCAACAGAGCTGAATAAACACTAAAAAATTCTAACTCTCTGTTATCTATTATTACAGTGCCATCAGCTCAGGCCAGGATTTTTATAATGATCTTGTAGAATATAGTTGCCTTTTTAATATAAAAAATGTTTTATTTGAGTTTATTTCTATGATAGATTGCTTTGCAAATAGGGCTTTCACATTTTATGTTGTTACTTACAAATTTCAACTATGTGGGTTTCATTTTCCAGTTCTTTTCCAAAAACACTGAGAAAACACACAATAGTCCTTTATACAGTTATTATGATTCACGTTTCTTCTGTAAAAATAAATTACAAATATATCTGATTGACCACCCATGACTTCTTGGGAATGTGGTGAATAAACACCTAATCATCTTATTTTAATTTAAACAAGTGATCCCTTTAGTGCCTATGCTGAAGAATGGATAGTTGCTGAAAAGGATGAATTAAGAATGACCTGAGGTCGAGGTCACTGTACTTTCTTATGTCCTCATTATAAACCATGAAAAGAATATATTATAGAGAGGGGGGAAAAGGGATGGAATTTTGATATTTCAGCCACAGAGGTGAGAAATCTGGGATATATTTGGGGTATTTACTTAAACCCTAATAATGATAGAACAAAAGGAAACTGGGTGCCCCATTTTTATAAATTTCAAAATGTCATTTTTGCTAGCTGATTGGCTTGATAGTTATTATAATTTAGTTTATATAACAAACCAAAACTCAGCATACAAGTGTCCTAAATTATAATAGAAATTTTTGATCAGTATGTGTTTTGAAAGATCAGATGCATTAGATAAAAAGTTCCCAAGACATATTCTCTGGATAATTGAAAGAATAGCTTCTACAATAGAAAGGCAATAGGTATGACTTCACGTCCTCAGACGCGATGTCCAGGCTTAGTGAAAGAAATTGTAGACAATGAGAGTCAGAGGCATGCGCACTGCGTACGGGTCGCCCTGATCCTCAGCCAATTTTCCGTGTCCTAAAGCACAAGATGATTTCAACCAATTTTCTCCACTTGATGTGAAGAAAAACAAAGAGATAAAAAATCTATATGCAAGACATTTTCTATAGAAGAAATTTAAAGTGGGCAACCTGCCATCTCTAAGAAAATGAAATCCAACGTTGTTAGATATTTTGTATTAGCATATTATAAAGAAAAGATGCAAAACTTATTTTTATATATTTTCATTTAAAATAAAAATAAAACGGCTGTTATATAAATAAACTTGTCCTAAAGGAGGATTTTAATATAATTTTATACAACTTTACAATACCGTTTTTCTAGTAATTCAGCATTTGAATGATAAAAATGATAGAGTGTTTAAACATATGTGTTTATATAGTTTTCAAAGTAGCTTTTTATGACTTAGTAGTGTGGCGGTTCTATCTGCAAAACTAATTGCAACATTGACTCTTTCTTCTACCAGCCCCAGTTCCTTTGGCTTGGGGGTTTTCTCACTGGTGGAGTAATAACTGCGGAGTCAGGGTGTGAATAATAAAACATGATGCCTGGGGATTAACTACATATGAAACAAAATATTTAGAGGAAATACAAAGTATATGTCTAAGAATATGAAAATCTAGGCATAATCCTTGAAAATAACAGAAATTATATAATTAAATTTGTGTAAGAACACTTTAGTTATAATTTTAATATCAGTACACCCACAAAGGAAATGGAAACTATCAAGCAAAATCACTTACCATGTAGTTTTTTTTCCCTCTTTTCAAGTATGTGACAAAATTTGTATGAGAATATATATTTTCCCTAACCTGGGTGTCAATAATATTATTAAGATTTTGTAATTATGCAGTTGGATTTAATACCAGGAGAACAAATGCTAATATCCACATT
The DNA here is from genome assembly GCF_010015895.1 of Lontra canadensis. Taxonomy (NCBI): domain Eukaryota; kingdom Metazoa; phylum Chordata; class Mammalia; order Carnivora; family Mustelidae; genus Lontra; species Lontra canadensis. The sequence goes on from NW_022631115.1 coordinate 4,059,060, forward strand.
ACATAAATTAATAGGAAATGATGTCCTAATAATAACAAAAAATTGAATGCTCACAAAGATTGAATGTTTATAGAAAAGAAAATTATGCTATTTTTATCAGAAAATAATGGGGCACCTGGGTGGCTCAGGGGGTTAGGGCCTCTGCCTTCGGCTCAGGTCATGATCCCGGGGTCCTGGGATCCAGCCAGGCATTGGGCTCTCTGCTCATCAGGGAGCGTGCTTCCTCCTCTTTTTCTCTGCCTGCCTCTCCTCCTACTTGTGATCTCTGTCTTTCAAATAAATAAAAATAATAAAAATAATTTAAAGAAAATAATCTTCAAATGCTCTGCATAGTGACAAAAGATGGTAAAATTATAATTAAAATATCAAGTTGATGTCTGTTATTCACACACTGACACATCATGGCCCCATCATCAATTCCCCAGCTGCCAAAGTTGTAGTGAGTATACTTACAGGTAATAGAAGCTGATGCTGCCTTTAGTAGAGCAGATAAAAAGCTTCACCACTAAGACATAATAAGCTGCTTTCAGTACATTAAAAATGTATATGTTAAAAACTCCCTTTTTTATATGCAATGATATATATTTTATAACTTACACGTTTCTGTTCTAAATTTGGGGTAAGAATGGGGTAAAAGTGACACACATAGCTAGTGACATTCCACCTGCATCCAAAGGGGGAAGAAACACAAAATAACTTATTTTTTTAAATTCACATAAGAAAGATTAATGATGACCTGAGCTTCCCCCAAGTGCCCCTCCATAAACAACAAACACAGCTGAAAACACAAGTACTCTCAGATCTCTCTGAAAGATTTGCAGAATTTACATAAATTCAGCAGGGGACTATATTAAGTGTGTTTCAACCAGCAGGAGTGTTCTGTATTTTATGGCTTTCTCTTATGCAAATATACTCTTCAGAAGATATATTTTAAGTTAAATAATTTTTTTTTTTTTTTTAAATACAAGCTCCTTGTACATGTTAGCAGTGCTAAAAACTCCAGGCCTAAAATGGTGTCACTTAGGTTACAGCCCCGTCATTAAACCAAGACTTAATACCAAAACTAACTGCAGTTTCAGCTCCGAGGAATGTAACCTTTCACCTGTCCCATTTGTTAATGGGCACCAATGAGTCTGTCACAGAACCTTCTCCATTCCCCAAAAAATGAAGTAATCTGCATGATACCCTCTGTGGTTTCCCCTAGGGGATAATGACTGCCTGGAACAATACTTTCTTGCTTTTTGCTTTTAACTTTCTTGCCCTACCCTCCTTCCTATAAACACCTACCATTTCGTACAGCTCCTTGGAATTTCCCTCTACCTGCTAGATGGGATGCTGTCTGATTCATGAGTCATTTAATAATTAGATCTTCAAATTTACTTGGTTGAATTTTGTTTTTTAACAGAGGTACTGTGGGACTATATCTACAGGTTGTACATTTTTTTTTTTTACTAAATCTTATATTTTATATATTATATATATATAATATATATTTATACATTGAGAAATAAAGCTTATTTCTGAAAAATGATCCTGTAACAAAGCTGTTTAATTTTTTCAAAAAATTAAAAATTATACAATATTAGTTACAATAAAATATTTAACTAATATCTTGGATGAGATGCATTTGACTGTAAAAAAAAAAAGAAACCCTCAATTCCTATTGATTTGAACAGTGAGTACATTTATTATCTTCCAAATAAGAAGTCTGGAAATAGGACTGCTCCAAAAATGACATGACAGAGCTCTGGATTCACTTCTCTGCATGTTTGACTTTGTCCTCCTTGGTACGTTGGCTTCATCTCAACTCTCACAGCAAGACTATCACAATTCCAAGCATCAAATCCATTAGCACCACTGGAAACAAGGCCACTAGGAAGTATTCACCAGCAACAACATCCTGTAAGAATTTCCTTTATAGTTTCAAGTCATGTGTTTTTTCCTAAACCAATCACTCTGGAGGACAAAGGGATTTGAAGAATGGCTTATTTTGAGGATGAAATGGATGTTGAGAAGTCAACTTCCAGAAATTCCATATCTTAATCCTTGGATTCGATATAGCAGGATGGAGCTTTCTTGGGGGGAACACTAGGACTATGAAAATTGTGTCTATTTAACAGACACAATTTTATTGGCTCAAATAGGAAATGGTCTTATTTTTCACTATCAATTACTAAACCAAAACATTCTCCTTTTCAGACAAATGAGAACAATGGACTAATAGTTTATGATGGCTAATAAATGTCTATGATAATTAATAAATAGCAGCATCTGAAAGACAGTTGGGATACCTACATTTAGACTTGTCTGGGCTGATTCAATAAAATCCAACATCTAAGAAGTTAAAAGCACAGTTAACACTTATATGTAATTTTTATTGCCATTGTCAATTTAATAAGCCAGTATCTAACAGAGACTTATTATACTTTGTTCTACATTGTATATACTGCTGTATGTAGTCCATGTACACTTAAGTTTCCACACAATGAAAACAAAATATTTGGAAAACAGATAAATATATTAAAGGACTTTCTCTTTATGAAATTCCTTGAAATATTATGTGATCTCATCATTATGTTACATTATATTATATAATATAAATATAGAATAGTTATATTATGTTATATAGTCTTAAACCAACCAGCTACTGAGATTCTACCTGTACCAATAGGGGAACAAACACAGAATAACCTTTTTCTTAATTCATGGAAAAAGAATAATGACAACCTGAACTTTTCCCAATTACCCCTGCTTAAACTGTGAACACAGCTGAAAATATCACTTCCTTAGGCCCTTCTGAGAGATTTATGAAAATCACAGAAATGCAGCAGGGGATCTTATTAAGTGTGTTTCAATCAGCAGGAAAACTTGTACTTTATGGTTTTCTCCTATGCAAATATATTCCTCAGAAGATATATTTTAAGTTAGGTAAATTTAAAAAAAAAAATACATGTGCATGTGCATATCAGAATTGAAGGTGAATGAATGAGAAATTGCTCATAATTTTCAAGGAAACCTTGCATTGATGGCTACATTCCTCCCTTTTGTGAAAAGTAGTGAGCTTTGATTATAACTTGGGTTTTGATTTAAACATCCACCTTGGCTATTAGTCTTGAAGCAGTATTTCTAGTATGTCACTTGAGAAGCAAAACAAGAAAAAAATAATAAACGAGGGAGTGAAAGTAAGGAAGTTTTAATTTTTTTTTTTTTTTTACTATGTTACTTGATGTACAAACAGAAATTCATATGATAGAACTGTAATGGCAATGGCTGGTAGCAGTAATTAAAAAAGCAAAACAACAACAACAAAACAAACAAATAAGCAAAAACTTGTCACTGTCCCTGGTATATAATACTGTATCCAGTACTTTTGATGTAGCTACTAGATGTGAGAACAGAACAAAAGAAATATAAAGGAGAGGGAAACAAACAAACAAACAAAACAAAAACAAAAACAAAACAACACCTCTCAGTCTCAGTGCTTAAACCCGAAAGAGGTAAGCAGACAATTTTATAATCTCAAATTAAATAACAGTAATGTCCAATCTCTGTTTATCAGCTGGGATTACTGTTAACTTGCCAATCTGGCTAAGTCATAGCCAACTCATAGTTTCCCTGGGACTTGCAAATGGTGTATATGAATGTTTGTTTAGGAGGTGAGACACTTAAGAGATCTGCTCTAGTTTTTCTGAAGGTTTTTCCCTCCGGTGGTATAATTAATGGCACAGGAAGATATAAATGCCTTCAAATATCTTCCTTGCTAAAACAACATAGAACTCTAATGTGTACAGTGAGCACTTACAGTTTGTTTAGATTTAACAAAAAATCTCCATCCAAAAGAAGGTGAAAAATATCCTAGACATCAAGAAAAACCACAAAATAAACATCATAATAAATGGTGACAGATGGGAAACAAAAGAGAGATGTCTGTTCTGGACAATTCTATTCAATTTTGTGCTGAAGGTTTCAGCCAGGGCAAGTAAGTAGGGGAAAAAGATGGCATTTAGATTAGGGAGATAAAAGTAGTGAAATATTTCTAATAGCTGATATCATAATCATATACAAAGAAAATCCTAAGTAATCCACTAAAATATAGCTGTTGGAACTAAAAGTCAAGTTCACCAAGGCTTTAAGATCAAGATCATTATGAAAAGTATTTCTATAAAGAAACAATGAACAATAAAATTAAGAAAAACCTCCACTTACAATATCAAAAAGAATGACACACTTAGAAATAAATAGAACATAAAAAGTGTAAGAATTGTATACTGAAAACTACAAAACATTGAAAAAAAAAAAAGGAGACTTTAAATGGAAAGACAACTATGTTTATGAATCAGAAGATTTAATATTGTAAAGATGGCAATACTCCACAAATTGTTTTACAGATTCAGTACAACCTTTGTCAAAATTGTAGCCTAGTTTTCACAGAGATTGGTAATTGATACTAAAATTCACGTGAAAATTCAAATCACCCAGAATAGCAAAACAAAACAAACAAAAAACCCCAAAAACACAAAACAACAACAACAACAACAACAAAAACTAAAGAAGAAGAGGATTCACATTTTCCAATTTTAATGTCATGATAACAAGCAAGATAGGGTGGTAGATTAATGGAATATAGTGTAGGTCAGTGGAATATATTTAAGAGTCCAGAAATTTACCCTTCCATTTATTGCTGATTGATCTTAACAAGGGTCTAAAGAAAATTTGAGTAGAAAATAGTCCTTTCTACAAATACTGCTGGGAGAAGAGGCTATCCATACACAACAGAATGAAGTTGTAGCATCTACCTCACACCACCCACAAAAACTAACTCAAAATGACTGTAGACCTAAGTGTAAGTGCTAAATCTATAAAATCCTTAGTAGAAAACAGAATAAATCTTCGTGACTGTGGCTTAAGCAGGGATTTATAGACATGACTCTAAAAGCCCATGTGACAAAAGAAAAAATAGATAAATTATACTAATCAAAAATAAAAATGTGTGTGTCATGATATAAAATGGCATAGTTACTTGCAAAGCACTTCAGCAGCTCCTCGAATTTTTAAACATAGAGTTTACTTATGATCCATGGATCCTATGCACATATCCAGGAGAAATGAGAACATGTCTACACAAAATTTGTAGCTGAATGTTCATAGGACTATTATTCATAATAGCTCCAAATAAACAACTCCAATGTCATCAACTGATAAGAGAATGAATGAAATGTAACATAGCTACATTGTAAAAAGGATTAGAGTACTAATACAAGCTACAGTATGGATGAACATTAAAAACATTAACTAAGTGAAAGAAACCAGTCACAATAAGCCACATATTGTATGTCCAGAGTAGGTAAATATAGAGACAGAAAACAGGTCAGTTGTTCCTTAGAACTGGAGGTACAGAATAGAATGAGACCACTGAGGTTTCTTTTGGGGGTGCTTAAAATATTCTAAAGTTAGATCACTGTTATGGATGCACTAAAATCCAATAAATCATCTGCATTAAAAGAGGGAAATTTGCTAAGGTCAGGAATAAGACAGGAATATCTATTATCACCACTGCTATTCAACATAGTACTAGAAGTCCTGGCCTCAGCAATAAAACAACAAAAAGAAATTAAAGGCATCCAAATCAGCAAAGAAGAAGTCAAATTATCACTCTTTGCAGATGATATGATACTATATGTGGAAAGCCCAAAAGACTCCACTCCAAAACTGCTTGAACTTGTACAGGAATTCAGTAAAGTGTCAGGATATAAAATCAATGCACAGAAATCAGTTGCACTTCTTTACACCAAGAACAAGAAAGAAGAAAGAGAAATTAAGGAGTCAATCCCATTTACAATTACACCCAAAACCATAAGATACCTAGGAATAAACCTAACCAAAGAGGCAAAGAATCTATACTAATAAAACTACAGAGTACTCATGAAAGAAATTGAGGAAGACACAAACAAATGGAAAAGTGTTCCATGCTCATGGATTGGAAGAACAAATATTGTGAAAATGTCTATGCTACCTAAAGCAATCTACACATTGAATGCAATCCCTATCAAAATCCCATCCATTTTTTTCAAAGAAATGGAACAAATAATCCTAAAATTTATATGGAACCAGAAAAGACCTCAAATAGCCAGAGGAATGTTGAAAAAGAAAGCCAAAGTTGATAGCATCACAATTCCAGACTTCAAGCTCTATCACAAAGCTGTGATCATCAAGATAGTATGGTACTGGCACAAAAACAAACACATAGATCAATGGAACAGAATAGAGAGCCCAGAAATAGACTCTCAATTCTATAGTCAACTAATCTTCAACAAAGCAGGAAAGATGTCCAATGGGAAAAAGCCTCTTCAACAAATGATATTTGAACATTGGACAGCCACATGCAGAAGAATGAAACTGGACCATTTCCTTACACCACACACCAAAAGAGACTCCAAATGGATGAAGGACCTCAATGTGAGAAAGGAATCCATCCAAATCCTTGAGGAGAACACAGGCAGCAACCTCTTTGACTTCAGCCGCAGCAACTTCTTCCTAGGAACATCGCCAAAGGCAAGGGAAACAAGGGCAAAAATGAACAATTGGGACTTCATCAAGATCAAAAGCTTTTGCACAGCAAAGGAAACAGTTAACAAAACCAAAAGACAACTGACAGAATGGGAGAAGATATTTGCAAGTGACATATCAGATAAAGGGCTAGTATCCAAAATCTCTAAAGAACTTATCAAACTCAACACCCAAAGAACAAGTAATCCAATCAAGAAATGACAGGGGACATGAATAGACCTTTCTGCAAAGAAGACATCCAGATGGCCAAAAGACACATGGAAAAGTGCTCCACATCACTTGGCATCAGGGAAATACAATCAAAACCATAATGAGATACCACCTCACACCACTCAGAATGGCTAAAATTAACACGTCAGGAAATGACAGATGCTGATGAGGATGTGGAGAACGGGGAACCCTCCTACACGGTTGGTGGGAATGCAAGCTAGAGCAACCAGTCTGGAAAACAGCATGGAGGTTCCTCAAAAAGTTGAAAATAGAGCTACCCTATGACCCAGCTATTGCACTACTGGGTATTTATCCTAAAGATACAAATGTAGTGATCTGAAGGGGCACATGCACTCAAATGTTTATAGCAGCAATGTCCACAATAGCCAAACTAAGGAAAGAACCTAGATGTCCATCAACAGATGAAAGAATAAAGAAGAAATGGTATATATATATATATATTTATATTACTGGCTTTAGCAATAATGTAAAAAACAAATATAATCAGGGAATAGAAACTGTTCAAAGGAGGAAAGAAATTATTTGGGGATTATCTTTTCTTTTGGATTATACATAATATTGTTTGTCTCCATTAATCTCCCTGGAAGTTATAACATAAATACTGCATTTTCGAAAAGCAGATATGTTATCATTTTGAGCTTTGCTCAGTTGCTTGTTATTTCCCTAAATAAATTATTCTTAAATTCATATAATAAGCACTGTGCTTTTGAGGAAATATCATTAATAATGTATTTAAATTCCAATGAATATTTAGGAATTGGGGGAATTTTTACATGAGTAAAATGTTACATTTTAAGTTTGTTTTTTTTAATATTATTTCCACATAGGAAATTTTGCTTCTTTTTTTTTAATTTAATTTTTTTTCAGTGTTCCAAGATTCATTATTTATGCACCATTTTTTTTTTTTTTGTATCGCATTGTGGCGAGTAATGTGGCTTATATGTAACCAATGTGCTTTCTTTTCATGTGGGTAATTTATATATCCAATTTTCACCAATGGTACAAAACTAGCAAGTCCTCATATGTGAAATGCAGTCTCTCTAGTATACTAGTGAATTTTCTGTGTCTATACTAGGGTCATTTCCAAGTTGCCAAGGGTGATACAGATATTAAAAGTAAAGTTATTGAAAGAGATGAATAAACTTCCTGCTATATACCTTTTCTTTCAAGTTTCAACCCCTAATCAATTAATATTTTTAAGTTGAAAAATTCCCTTCACCAACAACAAAGATACTGACATGAAACAAATCAAAGTACAGTCATTAACATAGTTCTAATGACTTTCTAACTAGGGGACTTTGTCAATCAATGTATGTCTATGATTACTGATACTGTTCCACCTTGACAAACACTTTTAAAAATACAGAGCATAATATTCTATATAGGTAGAGTAATTTTTTGATATTTTAATACCTCTATTACCTGGAGAAAAATGTGGATAAATTATTACCATAAATAATCAGATATAATTCTTGATATATAGAAGAAGTTATTTTTCCAGATGTCTGGATGGCTCAGTCGGTTAAGGGTCTCCGTTCAGTTCAGGTCATGATCCCTGGGTCCTGGGATTGAGTCCTGCATTGGGCCCCTCCTTGCCCAGTTAGGAGCCTGCTTCTCCTTCTGCCTGTTGCTCCCCCTGCTTGTGCTCTCTCTCTCTCTCTGAAAAATAAATAAATAAAATACTAAAAAAGAAAGAAAGAAAGAAAGAAAGAAAGAAAGAAAGAAAGAAAGAAAGGAAGGAAGGAAGAAAGAAGAAAGAAAAGTTATTTTTCATTAATGGCTTCTCTAGGTGAAATTTTCTAAGTATATTGGTTTCTTTAGAACATAACTGAATCTTCACTTTGTTACTTTAACATAATTTCTAATTTATTATGATATATATATATTTTAATTTTGAGACTTGGAGGATAGATGATAGAGAAATGATAGATAAATAGATAATGTAAGTCTTGAGGTATAATAGGAGAGCACTAATAAAAGATGCAAAAAATGAAATATTAAAAATGAAAATTACTGTTTGTTATAAAATAAATAACCTAAACATTAGAATAAAAACGTTATTTTTTAAGAGTAACTTCTTAAAAAAATTTTTGAGAAAACAACAACAAAACTGCAGTAATGGTTGCCACTATCATTGCTTTCCTTCTCCTTGTATCTAGGAACAAGATGAAAGAAAAAACAAGGAAAGCTATTATTTTAATTCTCTCCATCAATCAATCGCAAGGAACTGTCCTTTTCTGATTGAGAAAAAGGGTTTTGACAGATGAGAAAAGTACCAGCAAAGACCTAATTTGTTATGAACTGTGTGACTTGTCCTGAAAAGATTCTGTCTCAAGACTCAGCACTCCAGACAATCAGTTGAATGAAATAGCTACTACAGTGAATGAAAGTATTGACATCTCCCTTCAAAATAGTGCATAAAAAGAGAAAAATATTTGATAGAAATTATCATTCCTCATTATGCAAATAATCTGTAAATTTATGCCAAGATATTTTCTTAAAAACATCTCTTCTCAAGTGTTATTGATTGTTAAATTTAGAAATCCAGCTAAATAAAATTACATCTAAATAAGGACATTTAAGGAGCAAAATCAATACCTATGAAAATACAGTGTGAAATGTACCCACACATTGAAATAATTAACTTTACATGGTGAGATTATGGATATTATTTAATGTTTTCTACTTGTACATTTCCAAATTTATTTAATGAAGAGGTGTTTTTATGAGAAAAATAGCAACTTTCTTTAAAAGTATTGGTGGGGTTCTTCTCAAACCACTTTATCTTCTCTCTCTATCTATATATGTATTTGTATTTGAAAGTGTTATAATAATAGCAAGAAAGATTCTAGATAAATAAGAGCTACTATTAAAGATGAAGATTTCTCAAATTACTATTTTAAAATATTTTGGTTTTAAGTAATCTCTATATACAATGTGGGGCTCAAACTCACAATCCCGAGATCAAGAATTGTGTGCACCACCAACTGAGCCAGCGAGGGGCCTTAATTTCTCAAATTTTTAACTGCATTTTGCCCCCAAATTATTTGAGGAAAAACAATAAAAATGTTCCCTGAGATGTATTTGATGCCTAAATTTTTTTAATTTATTTTATTTTATTTATTTTTTATTTCTTTTTTATTTCTTTTCAGTGTAACAGTATTCATTGTTTTTGCACCACACCCAGTGCTCCATGCAATCCGTGCCCTCTCTAATACCTACCACCTGGTTCCCCCAACCTCCCACCCCCTGCCCCTTCAAAACGCTCAGATTGTTCTTTTTTAAGTTTATTTATTTTTTTATTATGTTAGTCACTATAGAGTACTTCATTAGTTTTTGATGTAGTGTTTCATGATTCATTGTTTGCAAATAATACCCAGTGCTCCATGTAATCTGTGCCTTCCTTAATATCCATCACCAGGTTCACCCATTCCCCTACTCTTCTCCCCTCTAAATCTCTCCTTTTGTTTCCCAGAGTCCATAGTCTCTCAGGTTCATCTCCCACTCTTTTTTCTCCCCCTTCATTTTTCCCTTCTCCTAATGTCCTCCATGCTATTCCTTATGTTCCACAAATAAGTGAAACCTTATGATAATTGACTTTCTATGTTTGGCTTATTTCACTCAGCATAAACTCCTCCAGTCCCATCCAATTGATGCAAAAGTTGGGTACTCATCCTTTCTGGTGGCTGAGTAATATTCCGTGTGTATATGGACCCTATCTTCTTTATCTATTTGTCTGTTGAAGAGAATCTTGTCTCTTTCCACAGTTTGGCTATTGTGGCCATTGCTGCTATGAACATTTGGGTACATATGGCCCTTCTTTTCACTACAGCTGTATCTTTCGGGTAAATACCCAGTAGTGTTAATGCCTAAATCTAAAGAAATTAATACAAGTCCAGTTAGATTATAATTTGACCACATTTACATTAAAATAATATTCTTCAGGTATTTGTTTAAAATGTTATTAACACACTATTAATTAGTAAGTTCTTTATGATAGATACCTATTTTTGTTATATACCAGGCATTTCTTCAATATTTCCTGCATCTTCTTTGCATGTATCAAGTAATAACTAATGACAGTAACATTAGCAGCAAAAGTCTTCCCAGGTGCCAAATGTTCCAAATGACCTTTTGAAATATTAATAATCCCACTTTGTGGATGAGGAAACTGGACACAGAAAGATTGAGTAATTTCCCAAAGTCATGAAACATTTAAATGGTGGAGATGGGATTGAATCTAGGAAGAATGGATTCAAGCTAAACTTTTTACCAGAATACTCTACTTTGAATCTTCTCATAACACACACACACACACACACACACACACACACACACACACATGCCTGTACACATTTACATGGCTTCATTTAAATTTTGTTTAAATACCATCCTTCCCCAAACTAACAATAGCTCAATCTTTTCCTTTATTTCATGTAACATCCTATGGAAACTCTAGTGAAACTCATCACATGAGTCAATAAACGTGACTTTATTGGACTATAGATCTGTCATTGGTGGTCTTATACTGATAACATAGAACAATTTCCACAAACACTCCAGAAGGTAATTTATTATATGCCCATTTTATTGAGGTCAATTAATTTGCTTAAGCTTACACAAATAGTAATTATCAGTATGACTTACATGCCACCCATGATATCTCCAGAATCCTTATTCTTGATTACTGCAGTCTCAGGACACTAGCCAAGACTTGAAATAAAAATGCATGGTTTTATGTCACCAACATTTTGACAGCTGAAACCAAAAAGCAAGTATGGAATTGCCCAAGGAAATCAGGAAAATTAAGAAGAGCATTGGGCTGGGTTTGTAAAATATAAGCATTAAACTTAGAGGCAGAGAAAGAGAGATGAAGACAGTGTGAGAAATGGGATAAATACTAGCCTTGGGGAAGTGGGACACATAGCTAAAAGGACAACCAGTTTCAGAAAAGAAGGTGTGGTATTCACATGTAACTGAGAGTTTCAGTGAAGTAAAAAGAAAAGAAAAAAAGATTTTGAATTGAATGGAAATGTCCATATAATCTAGAGTTGTTTTAGCAGAGTGGTGAATTGGAAAAATGCATTTCAGGGGGAAAGGTTTGGGGAGAAAATTGGATACGAGAAAATGGAGATAGCAGAAAAAAAAATTTAAAGATACTTGCCTTAACAAAGAAAAAGGGCTATTTTCAAATGTGAGACAAGGTCAAAGTTTTTTCTTCATTTGGTTGTCAGAAAAGTAAGAATGTTTACAGCTAGAGGAAAAGGTTCTACTCCAAGAAAGAGGCTAAAAATAGAGGTTCAAGGAAAAGAGAGAAATGGGGAACACTTACTAGAGGGAATTATTGGATGACATAACAAAAAATGTAAACAACATTATATTTTTGGACATTTCCACTCTTAGATATTGATAGAGAAGCTTGAAACAGATAAATTCTCCCCCTGAGAACAATGGTTGAACAAACCAAAAGAATGGAGGGCTTCTACCATCTCCAGGACACATGAAAGCACAGATCCTGGAGAAATGGAAGCTTACATAGAAGAGTGTATGTTTTTGCAAGTTCCTTTTTCCCTCCAGGCATTTGCCTAGTTTTTGTGTAAGGAAAGAGACTAAAAGGCCAGGCAGAAAGCAGATGCTAAGAGGAAGAGGTGCTTACCAAACTTTGGGCAATCTCACATTGCAGACAGAATAAAAAGTGAGAGTTAATACATCAAAACAACAAGGATTTAAGAAGCGATGATCTCAGAAGGTAGGGAGATGCAGAGATTCAATGAATATTTAGTGCCTGCTGTCCCCTTGAGACATTGCCTACATTTATCTATACAGTAAACAGTATAAGAGTTATCTACATAATTCAGAAGACTAAGAAGCAAAGCATAAACAAAACCAAAACAAAACAGAAACCAAAAACGTTGCAAAGTAGAATGAAGTTGCTAGGAGAAGGAACAGACTACAAGACTCAAAAAGAAGGGAGTTTCTAAGAATCATCCTTGGCTTGTCAGTTATGTCCCCTGGAGTCCTGTACCATAAGAGCCTGGGTGAACCAAAGGGAGTTGACACCTTTCAACGATTATAAACTAGCAAGAATCAGTCCCTGAAGGATTTGAGGTCATCTGTCTTTCTGTTCTCTGCCCCCAGCTGCCAAAGTATAGGAATAAAAAGTATGGGATAAATCCTCCAAAGTATAGGATAAATCCTCCTATAGGATAAATCTCTCCTAAGGAGAGAATAGCTTCTTCAATTTTTCATATAAAATTCTCAGCTATCATTAGAGAAAATAATAAGCATGCTAAGACAAATAAAGGAGAAAAACAGACAAAAGAAACAAACCTATAAGTGACCAATATCAAAGTATATGGGAACAATAATTACAGGTATAATATTTATAATTCAATGAAAAAAATAATCATTATACCAATGGATAAATGGCAAAAACCTGAACAGGCACTTCACAAGCAGAAATTTCCAAAAGATCAATAAGCATGTAAAACTGTTCTACTTTATTTGTTATCTTGGAAAATGCAAATTAGAATCTCAAATTTTATTGTAGACTTACCAGAACAGTGAAAATGAAAATGTCGAGTATGAGGATTGGCAAAGAAATGGTCACTAGAGTACTCATACATTATTGGTAGTAATGCCAATTGTACAAATACTTTTGAAACTGGTTTGAAATATCTAGTTAAGCAAATATGTTCACACTTAGAATCTAGCAGTTCCATTCCTAGGTATAGGCAAAAGTGAAATGCACACAATTCTGCATCAAAAGACATGTATAAAAAAGCTCATAGCAGCACTATTTACAAGAGCAATAGCATGGTCATTACCCAAATATGCATAAGTAGCAAAATAATAAATGGTACTATAATCACATAAATTTGTATCAAATCATAAGGAGAATGAATGATCTACTGGTGGACAGAACATGGATGAATCTCAAAGTACAATATTGAGTGAAAAATCTAATTACAAACAATTCATATCCTATAATTCCATTTATATTAAGTTCAAAAACTGGCAATCATAATCCAAGGTGTTGAAAGCCAGAAGAGTAGTAATCTTTGGGGTGGGTAGTGATCAGATGGGGACACAGGAAAGACTTGTGGAGTCTGAATTTAGGGTCATTGCTATGCCCAGGATCCCATTGTCTCAGCCTATCCTTTTGCCTCAGCCATACCTATAGCATTGTGTTGAATACAGGGGTTCTCTGGCTCTATCTGTATCATTGGAGAGTGTATGTCTCTTCCTTTCTGTCTGGAGCTTCTCTGCAGCTGCCACATGGGATAACTATAGGAATCCCCTCAGCTATTCTGGAACTTATACAAATATGTAAATGCAAGGTAGTCTGTACCCCTGTTAGCCTTTGCCAATATGAGAAAGAAGCCAGTTGCTGGTACTTTTCTTTCTTTCATGAAGGCAGCTCGGAGGTATATTCACAGTTGCTTTTCAGAGATCCCCAGCTAAACTGAGCCCCAGTTACCCACAACAGTAATTAGTTCAACATGCACTCTTGAATTATATATCCCTCTTTATGGGTTTCACTGTTCTTAGCATCTGCAATTACATTCCCTTTCATTCATCCCATACTTGACGACTTGCCCACAGTCCCTTGTCTCAGGTTCTGCTTTTCAGGGGAAACCCAAGTTAAATATATTTGTTCATTTGGAAGAAATTCTCGGGATGAGATTCTAGAATGGGAATACTATTGATCAGAAGAGAGTCACAGAGAGTCACACCTGATTGCAGATAAAATTAGAGAATTGATAATCCCTCAAATATAATAAAATTGCAATTACTAAGACCTGACCAGTGGTTGATTATAATGACGTACACATAAAAAGTGAAACACTGGTTTAAGTATTGGTCTGGCATTTAAACAGTATAATGACCATGACAGTTTCCTGGGTTGTTAAAGGTTTCAGAAGCCTAGAAGAAGAAAATAGCATACTGAGATTTATGAACTATTAATTCTGCTCACTCTGAAAAAGCCAAAGATCTTCCATGACAGCATTTAAAAAACCTCTTTTCTTTCAGCTAGGGGTGGAATGTGTTAAAAATTAGGTCCATAATGCAATTGTAAGAGTGGCTAAGGTCCAGGGAAAGAGAATGCCCTGCTTTGACATATTTCCCATGGCAATAACAGGGAGTTAATAAAAGTCCACTTATTGTAGTCTAGGAGGTAGTACATAAGTGACAAAGGCAAGATGGATGTATTTCCTATTCCAAGTGATACAAGGAAAGACACAGATGGGTAAGAAAATAAGGTTACTTGACTTAATAGAGAAACATAACAATAACTTAAAAGCAGAAGACTGAATTCAACCATAAAAATTAAAAAAAAAAAAAAGGTAATTATTTATTTATTTACTTACTTACCTACCTACTTACTTACTTACATAGAGAAGGAGGGGAGGAGGAGCAGAGGGAGAGGAAGAGAAAGAATCTTAAAGAGGCTCCATGTGGAGCCTGATGTGGGACTTTATCTCACAACACTGAGATCATGACCTGAGCTGAAATCAAGGGTCAGATGTTTAGCTGACTGAACCAGCCAAGTGCCCTGAAAAAATGCAATATTTCACCCTGGTTCCAAATCTAAAACAATAATCTAAGGAGACACCTTACAATAAAAGAGGGTGATTCCATCTGGGGAAGGATCTTAAGTGATACTTCATGTGTACAACCTGTATTACTCCAATCTTCCGCCAAAGGAAGCTGAAGCTGTCTACCAGAATAATCGTGTAGAGGTGTGAAAAAGTCTAGCCTTAGAGTGCCTGGGTGGCTAAGTTGGTTAAGTGTCTGCCTTTGGCTCAGGTCATGATCTCAGGGCCCTGGGATTGAGCTCAGCATTGGGCTCCCTGCTTGGTAGAGAGCCTACTTCTCCCTCTCCCATGCCCGTGCTCTCTCTCTCTCTCAAATAAATAAATAAATTCTTTAAAAAAAAAAAAAAAGAGTTTGGTCTTGTTCCCCATTATATCAAATCAGTATGCAGAGGAAACACTCAACAAATAGGATGGTTTGTCCTATGAATGATGAGGGTGCCTTATCTAGTCATTCTAAGTGCAATGGGCTTTCTTACAGAGTGCTCCTGATGACTGAATGGAGCCTGTTATTGGTTCAAAAGTATAAACTCTAATAACAAAGGCCAACCTAATGCTGCTATTGCTGAGGACGAACCTGTAAAGATCAGAATCTGATACTGCACCATTTCTCAGCAAGACAAGCCAGTTTCTTGGGGACACAATGATTATACTGGATACGTCCCATCCTGATGGTAATGGGGATTTGGTGAGGTAATAAGGTAATTCATATCAACTCTAGATATGGACTTGCCTTTCCTGCTGAAAATAGTTCTATCAGAATCACCATCTGTCAGTTCACAGAATACTTGACTTACAAGAGACCCTGAATAACATCACCTTTAAACAAGGAACTTTTTTTTATGGTGGATGTATGGCAAAGAGCACTTAACCAAATGTTGCATTCATACTTGGCATTACTTAGAAATAGCTAGCCTAGTGTTGTGACAGAATGCTTATTAAATACTCAGCTAAGGGGTGCCTGGGTGGCTTATTGGGTTAAAGCCTCTGTCTTTGTCTCAGGTCATGATCCCAGGGTTCTGGGATTGAGCCTTGCATCGGGCTCTCTGCTCAGCAGGGAGCCTGCTTCCCTTCCTCTCTCTCTGCCTGCCTCTCTGCCTACTTGTGATCTCTTTGTCAAATAAATAAATAAAATCTTTAAAAAAATAAATAAATAAATAAATACTCAGCTAAAGTATCTTAGTTTTTGGGTGCTGTCTGCAAGATATAGTACATGAACTGAACCAACAAATAAAATGCTGTACAGCATCTATAGTAACTGAAATGCATATATTTTAACATCAAGGCTTAGAGGGAGGATCGGGTCTTTCAACACCACTCCCAGTAACATTATAGAGGTTTGTACTTTATGTGTCCACAATTGCATTGAATTATATGGGCTTCTATCCAGTGCGTGTATGTGTGTGTGGGGGGGTGTCGGGTAACTTCTCTATGGGTAAGCAGTAAGAGTTCCCCTGAAGTGAAAACTGTGATCTTTCCCTGAAAATTTTTGGGCCCCCATGCTGGTTGACCAGTAGGCAGTGAAGGAAGTTACTACATTGTTAGGGTTAATTAAAACGAATTATTATGAGCAACTTATGGTGCTTATATGTCTAGTGATAATTGTAAATGGGCAATTTCTCCACTTGTGTCCAGTAAAGGCAAGGGAACAAAGGGTTTCAATCCTTTGGACTATTCATTTCTCTACCCTAGATGAGGAAAATTCTAAAATGGATAGTATATAATGGATATAATGAATACAAATTATAGTCTCATATCAGTTATATTTGGTGGGCCTATAATTGTTTTACTGTTCTTTTTGTATTAAATCTTTTATAGAGGTCGTGACCATCTGCCACCTTGCCGACTTTGTGGTTGTCATGGTTTCTTTAAGGAAGGGCACAAGTGGATCCAAAAGTTCAAGGACTGGGTGAAACATTGATTGGTCTAATGTTTATATTTGGCGAAGATTATAGCTATCAGCTGAGCATAAGTATAGGCTGAGAACATATGACCTCAATTTTACAATATTGCTTTCTTTCTGTTTCAGAAATTATTTTTTTACTGCCACACAGGGAACCTAAAAAAGTCTGCTGAGCAGTGCCTCACTGGCACAGTCAGTTAAGTGTCTGACTCTTGGTTTGGGCTCAGGCCCTGATCTCAGGGTTGTTGGGGTTGAGCCCCAAGCTGGCTCCATTCTCAGTGAGTAGTCCATTTGAGATTCACTCTCCCTTTCCATCTGCCCCTCCTCTTCATGCTCTCTTTCTCTTTCTCAAATAAATAAATAAATAAATCTTAAAAAAATATCAAAATAAATAAAAAAGTCTGCACCATTCAAGCATATGCACAAATCTGGAAGTGTTTAGGTTATACCCCTCTGGCAAACTTTGACCAGTGTAGAAACAGGTGTGTTAGACAAATCTCTCCTATGTGTACATCAGACCACAGTTCCTTGGAGGGGCCTCTGTAGGACTGAGGCTGATTTGCCCACAGTGATAACCAGCTGAGTCTTCAATCATTGGATTGGCTTTCCTTTTCTTATTTCACTATTCCAAATCCCCCAGTTCTAGAATCTGTGATAATTTTCAAATTAAACTATCTGCATACAAATCCTTGTTGAATGTTCTGCTTTTTGGGAGAACATAAACTACAAAAATGGGAATGTACTGCCTTATAAACTGATCATTGTTACACAGAAATAGACAGTAATAAGTGTACTATTATGCAATAAAAAGTGTACTTTAAAAATAATACGTTCTAACTGAAATAATAAATTCTAATATCATGTTCTCTTATGAAACTTCTTATTCTGGATAATTTGTATTGGCTCTCTGGACTCCATCTTACCTGAGCACCTATGAGAATAACCAGCCTTCAATCGAGATCACTTTACAGAAGAAATGTTTCAGGAGAAAATGAGGTTTCTGCTAAGATATGATGATTGGCTGTGGAAAAGCCTGCTAGCTGTCTACTAAGATCTCTGTTCACTTCTTCCTAACACCCAACAAATAGACTCCATTTCCTAGACTCTCATGAAGCTCAGTGTATCTCTGTGACTAAGCTAAAATCAGGGGGAAGATAAGATCACGTGACTCTTTTTTACCCCTGGCCCATGACAACTTTCAATTCATGCCCTTCTCTGCCCATTTTCCCCTCCAGCCACCCAGGATGGATAAAAGAAGACAGGGCTTCTGTCATCTTGAGACCTCAATGTGAAGAATGTCTACTAAAAACCTGCTCACTGCAGATGTCATTAGTGAGCAAGAAATAATTATATTATGCTTGCATTGTGCATTTTGATTTGCGGTCTATAATTAATTGTTGGAGGACTTAGATTATCATAACTAATTCATAGAGAAACACAAATTTGAGGAGTTAGAGTAGTGCTTAAAATATGCAGTTGGCTTGGCTTGATAGGAGGGCTGTTAAGAGAAAAGAAAGAAGATGTGGAGCTGAAGAGGTATAAACACTGGTGAGGAGGGGTACTTGCAGGATTTCTAATGCAGGAGCACAGGTGAGTGACCTCACAGGGCAATGTCAATTAATTAAGATCTCACACCCTGGTCAAATCCATCTTTTTTAAAAAGACTTTTTCATTTATTTTAAAGAGAAAAGAAGACTGTGAGTAGGAGTAGGGCAAAGAGAGAGGAAGACAAGCAGACTCCCTGTTGAAAAAGGAGCCTGATGCAGGGCTTGATTCCAGGACCTTGAGATCATGAGCTATGCAGAAAACAAGAGTCAGAGGCTTAATTGACTGAGTCACCCAGGCATCCCTAGCCAAGTCCATTTTTTAAGGCTGCAGACCACATGAATTCCTGGGATTGTCTCAGAGATGCTGCATATTCCACAGGCCCAAATCTGAATTCATGGCCTTTCCACACAATTCTCCTGTGACTTCTATCTTTGTAAAATGGTACCACCATCCACATAGTTATTCAAGTTGGAACTCCCTGAACTACAAAAGTAGCATCTTCCAGCCTTATTACCACCATCCACTTCCTCCAAGAATCTTCACTTTAAAACACAAATCTGATCAGATGACTCCATCTTTTCTTCCCTTCTTCCAAGTCCCCACCCTATTGTGATGAGCCATAAATGCTTGTTTTTTCTCATAGGCTAAATTTAAATTTCTTCCATGGAATTTCTGGCATCGTATAATCTGATCCTTTGCTTCTCAAAGATGCTGTATACTTTCAATTCAGGGTCTTTGGTTGTGCTATTATTTCTTCCTTAGGTGTTCTTTCTCCACTTGTGACTCACCTCTCACACCTTAGGTCTTTAGGACACCTTCCTTGAAGTCAGACTAATGTGTATTCTTATAGAACCCTAAACTTTTTCATTTGCAAAACTCTTTGTAGTGTTGAATATGATGTTCCATATTTGTATAACTGACTTAAAAGTAGATCCTTTTGAGAGCAAAAAATATGTTTTGTTCACTATTTGCCTTGTTCACTATGTGTTGAATAAATTCAAAACTTGCATCCTTTCCAGATGGCCCCAACTGTTTCCTCCACAGTTTTGATCTCCTTTTGCAATCTCTGGAGTGGAGTTAGAAAAAAACAAGGAAACCTCAAGGACTCCAAGCTTTATACAAATGGTACAGGTGTTTTAAATCCACAAGTAAGTGCTATAAAGAATGTTGTGGGGTTACATGACAGAGCATTGTGGTTCTTCAGGGCAGGCTAGACAGGCAGCACTGCAGGGAGGACTGGCGCCTTGAGATAAATTTTACAGAAAAAGAGCAACATGATTTGACAGAAAGAATTAGGATCAGAAAATCCCCAAAAGGGAAAATGTGTGGATTCATTCACTCTGCTAACATAGTTATGGACAAAGAAGGATAAATAACCATAAGCTCCTCTATCAGATGCTAAAGACACACAAGAGAAAATGAACAACAAATCTCACTAATGAAATGTGAGAATGTCCCTGTACAGTTATGTGGTGTATTATATTGCTTTTGGCTGAACAACTGAATAAAGAGGCCAACATTTTAAGAGTTTATTTCTTCCATTTCATAGGAAGTTCAGGTTAGGCAGTTCCAGATCTGTTCAGAGGCTCAGTGGTGGGTCTCCTGCAATGCAATTTTGCAAGCCTTCTGGTCCTACTTGTGTGGGGATGGAAATGGTAACAGTTATCTTCTTTTGATAATGTCAAAGTACTTCTCTGTTGGGGGAGGTCACTGAAAATCTGTGACCTCCAATTGATCCCCAAGCTGGACCCAAACAATTGGAGGCTTCCCACCCTCTTCGCCTCTTCTTGAAATATGCATTCCACTTATATTTCTTGCTCCCAGGTGCTGCCCCAAGAACACAACTTTGAGATAGAACTGTGGTGTTGAGACTCCCTGGATACCATACATGACTGAACCCAGGTAAAGCCTTTCTATAAGCTTTTAAGATTCTGGCAGGTAAATGCAGAGATGTATTCACCTTCTGGCCACTCAAGACAAACATCATAAATAAATTCCCTTGCTTATTAAACCTGCCACTTACCAATCTGGAGTAGTTTGCCTCTTCCTTTGGTCTCTCCCTGCCCCCACATATGGAGACCAGTTTCAGATTACACCCAGGGAGCTCCCTTGTTGTGAAGCAACAATTGGTTAGTCAGCCAGAAGACAAGGAAAAAAAAAAAAAAAAAAGGAGCAGTGTTCTTTGGGAAAAAGGCATCTGTAGATGACATTCTGCTTTGGCCATTGACCTCTATGTGGTGAGAGGTTGCTGATATGCCCAATGTTTGTGGACTACCATGTGAGTATGGGAATCCCCTGAAAATGCAAGCTGCTTTAATACACTTGTTTGAGGAACTGATTAGCACACTATGATGAAAAAGGGAAACTCATGCCTGGGTCAGGGAAAGGGGGCTGGCCTCTACTGTGGGCAGTTCCACTAAACACTGATGCCCAACTAGACACTGAAATTCGAGTTAAAAAATGGAAAAAGAGCTGAGACTAGAGAGTGACATGAGGTGTACACTACTCTGCTAGATTTGGGGTTCTCAGACAAGGTGGGAGAGCAGGATAAGTTCAGAGACCTTAACAAGCCATTTTGCAAGGCTAGCAGTGCATAGGCTGCCTCAGATTAAGATCTGAGCAGTGTGACAAAGCCTGATTGGGACACTGAAAGGTGGAATCTCACAAAAAGTGACGAAAATGGAGGGGAGATGATATGGTGATTGATGGGGAACTGGAAAACACCCCATGCTATCTGACCCCCAACACAAAAAACATAAAATAACATTTACCCCAAAACACATAGGAAAAAACATTCTTTCTCTGTCCTTGTAGTTGTAAATCTTATCATGTCTTTGAAATATAAACACTCCAGCTGATAACCAAAACATTGCTCACAGAGACTATAAAAAAGGTATGGAGGGTAGGGTGAAGGGAGCAGGGTTGTACTTTTGAAAATACAGACTGCAGTAGGAGTTCTCTTTTGCCCAAAAAGCCCAGTTCACGGGGCGCCTGGGTGGCTCAGAGGGTTAAGTCTCTGCATTTGGCTCGGGTCATGATCTCAGAGTCCTGGGATCGAGCCCCGCATTGGGCTCCCTCCTCAGCAGGGAGCCTGCTTTCCCCCTCTCTCTCTGCCTGCCTCTCTGCCTACTTGTGATCTCTGTCTGTCAAATAAATAAATAAAATCTTAAAAAAAAAAAAAAAAGCCTAGTTGACAACCTCCATGAGTTTACAAAACTGAAAATCTTTAGCTGTATGAGTGGGTATCTACTTCATGGACAGCACTTTTAAGGTTTTTTTTTGTTTGTTTTTTTGTGTTTTTTTTTGTTTTTTTTTGGTTAGAGAGAGAGAGCAAGTAAAAGTGCTCAAGCAGGCAGAGGCAGAGAAAGAAGCAGGCTCCCTGCCAAGCAAGAAGCCCGATGCGGAACTCGATCCCAAGACTCGGGGATCATGACCCAAGCCGAAGGCAGTGGCTCAACCAACTGAGCCACACAGGCACATGGACAGCACTTATAAAATGAAATCTGTGGGTTTTCTCTTTGTGTCTGTTATGATGTATGTTGCATATATACAGTGATTTTTTTTTTAGCTCCAAAGGATATTCCCAAAATTAATATGTAAAAGAGCTGAGGTTTTTCACAATACTACTGTAACTAATAAGAGTAAAAAAAATGACTGTATATGAAAAGTACATTAAGAAAAAGAAAATGGGGGCGCCTGGGTGGCTCAGTGGGTTAAAGCCTCTGCCTTCAGCTCAGGTCATGACCCCAGGGTCCTGGGATTGAGCCCTTCGTCGGGCTCTCTGCTCTGCAGGGAGCCTGCTTCCTCCCCTTTCTCTCTCTGCCTGCCTCTCTGCCTACTTGTGATCTCTCTCTCTGTGTCAAATAAATAAAATCTTAAAAAAAATGTAGTGTTTTTTTTGAATAACCAAAGATGTAAAGTGTAGGAGACAGGTTGGTTAAAAAATAATTTTATTGTAACATAAATATTATAGGGTTCTTTTTAAAAAGGATAAAAGTTAAATTGATATAAAAATTGTAAAAAGTCTGAAAAAATATTTTAAAATAAATTTTGTGTATAGTCAAGCTAAGACTAAAATAAATTTATTTAAGTTAAAAAAAATTTAAAATCAAAAGTACATTGGTATAAAAATAGAATTTAGTTTTCTCTATGTTAAAAAAACAAAGTGTTCTTAGATCAGTGGCTTGCTTTTAATAAAAAACTATAAGCAAAGGTTTTTCTATACCTTTAGTGTAGTCTTCCAAGGACACAAAGACTCTGTTTCTTGTCTTTCTCAGGTCTCTGATCACTTAAAAAAACTTGAGTCTTCTCTATTAAAAAAAAAAAAAAAAGGCTAAGCTTTTTACAATTATGTAATTTTTTACATGTTAAATTTCATTAGAAGCATAGTCAAATAAAAAGTGATGCTAGGGGCGCCTGGGTGGCTCAGAGGGTTAAGCCTCTGCCTTCGGCTCAGGTTATGGTCTCAGGGTCCTGGGATCATGCCCTGCATTGGGCTCTCTGCTCAGCAGGGAGCCTGCTTCCCCCTCTCTCTCTGCCTGCCTTTGTGCCTACTTGTGATCTCTCTCTCTGTGTCAAATAAATAAATAAAATAAAATAAAGAAGTGATGCTAAACTTTTTGTAGGGTATATTTATACAAAATTCCTAAAAATCTATTATGTCCTGCTATAATGTTATCAGTCATAACTTTAGAATGTATGTCACGGAAATAATGAAATTCCCTTGTCAATTGTATTGTAATAAACTCATCAGTTCTTTAATGATGATTTGTAAGTCTTTTATCATTTACAGTTATTATTTTACTCTGATGCTTTAATTGAAAGTGTTCTGGCAAGTGTTTCATCTTTAAGGAAATTCATGGGAAAAACTTCTGATAACCTGCTAAGATCAATTATTTTTCATGTAGGAGGGACAACAAAGAACCTTTCAAGTGTTCCCTCAAAGCTACCTGCACAGCCCCACAAAATGCCACAAGATAATAACCCAGAACCTGTTCCCCATTCATCTTCCCCACATCAGTAAAACGGGTCCATTACATGAACAGTGTGATATCAACATGTGAAGATTCGTTGACACCCTGCAGACTTTGCTGGAACATCTACAAGGGAGAGGATGAGTGGTGAACCCACAGAAAATTCAAGGCCCGTGAGGTTTGGGAATCACGTGGTTGCGTAAGACTTGTTCTTTCAGAAGCTGTTTTATAAGATATAAGCCTATCCAAGCCCTAAAAATGTAAAAGAGATACAAGCCTTTATAGGGATTTTGGGGTTTTAAAGAACTTTTATTCCCCACCAGCCATGGTACCACTGTCCCTTAATACCACCTGGTTAAGGAAAAATAAATAAATAAATAAATAAATAAATAAATAAAAAGACATGTTTAGAACTGTGTAATCAGAGCAGCAAACCACCTTTGAGAAGGCAAAAATACCAGTGAAGAAGATAAAAACTCTGGGCATCTCCCAAGCAGACCTACCACTTAAGCTAGATGTGTCTGTGACTCTGGAAGGTGTGGGTCAGGCACTGTGGTTGAGAAAACAAAAGTAGAGTGCCCCTAGGGTCTTGGTCCCAGCTCTAGGAGGGGACACAAACCCAATATACACCCGTAGAAAAAAAGCTCCTAGCAGCTCCTAGCAGTGTGCAGAGTGCTACTTCAGGTGGAGCCTTTCAAGAAGGAGGGAACCACAGAAGCCAAGGGGCTGAACACAGAGTGGTCTGTCTGGCTATTGCTCATGAGCGCTGACCATGAAACGTCTGCACTGAAGTCTGGCTGCTCTGAAAAGATTAACCTTGTCACTTAGACAATGGAAAGCAGAGGAATACATGATTCATGAGTAGGCCCTTATACTCTATGTATACATACATAGAAGGAGACTTGGGTTTGCCTGCAAGAGCCAGAAACATTCCTCACTGTTTTCCATGTCCCACCTTGTAAGGCACTGACACCCCCCACCCAGCAATCAGGAGGCTGATGCCCTAGTTTCAAGAGGAACACTAGCAACTAACCCTTCAGTAGACATGGTGGATTGGGTACATAGAACATGTGGCCAGTGCAATGCCTAGGTGGGATGTCAAGGATGCCAGATGGCTCTTAAAATACAGTGACTCACCTAATTCAGTAACAGCATGTTCTTTGTATTCTAAACAATGTCTATGTCAAAGGCCAAAGGATTTTAAGACCATCCCTCAGAATTCCCAACTTGTAAGGGACTGGCAAATCAGTTATTTGGGCTCCTGTCTGTGAGTGAAGGCTCTAAATACCACTTTGGTTTGTGGGGCTTAACCTATACTTCCCCTATCACTGTGCAAATCAGACTGCTCTCATTAGGAGATTAAAAAGAATGAGTAATATGCATGGAAATCCCTTTTGAATAGATAGAGATTTCAAAACTTATGGAATACTAGACTGGTCAAAGAAACATGGCATTGAATGGAATTTCCACCTCCTCTTTAACAAGCAAGCAACAAGGCCAGGACAGAGGAAGAACAAGATAAAGAAAAAGGAAAAAGAAAAGAAAAGAAAAGAGAAGAAAAGAAAAGAAAGAGAAAAAGAAAGGAAAGAAGGAAGAAACGGAGGGAGGGAGGGAAGGAGGGAAGGAAGGAAGGAAGGAAGGAATGGGAGGGAGGGAGAGAGGGAGGAAGGAAAGAAAAAAGGAAGAGGGAAAGGTGAGAAAGGAAAGGAAAGGAAGGGAAAGCACAGAGAAGGGAAAGGGAAGGGAAGAGAAATAAAAAGCAGCAGATTAAATTGCTAACTGGTAAAACCACCTTGGTTGAGTGGACTAAAGTGCTGTCCCAGACTTTAATGTATTTAAATAATCAACCAGCAGAGCCTATTGCCTGGGGACCCTTGCCAATGCACAGGATTGCAGGGTACTTATCTCATGGAGTTGAAGAATGAATTGGTGAAGTGAAATGAAAGTTTATTAAGTGAAGCTGAGAAGAGAAAGGAAAGAAAGAAGCTCTCTAGATTGGGTTGCCACTGAAGGATTTTAGTGGCTGTCTTCTATTGAGAACTGCCTGGGAAGGTGTGGACTTGAGATTTCTGTGCAGTCTTGGTATGTTCCCTTATCTCCTTGTTCTGCTCTGTCTCCGTGTCTTCACCTGCCAGGCATAGTTCTGGAGCCTACTCAAGGGAGTCAGGGGCCTCCTAGTTCTCCTGCCTATACCTTAACCTTTTTTCTATTCACAGGACAGGACCAGTGGGCAGAAACAGCTATACTGGGATTGTGAGGAGTGACTGATTGCATACTTTTTAATTAGTGGGGGTTAGGGATAGCCCAGGTCTCCAAGGAATCTGGAAGCAAGTCTTTCTGGACCATAAAGGGCCAGCTGCTGCCAAGACAAGGTAACTTTTAAACATTAAGGCACAGTGGGGCCCCTGGGTGGCTCAGTGGTTTAAGCCTCTGTCTTTGGCCCAGGTCACAATCTCGGGGTCCTGGGACCCTACATCGGGCTGCCTGATCAGCAGGGATCCTGAGTCTCCCTCTCCCTCTCCTGCCTCTCTGCCTACTCATGATCTCTCTCTCTCTCTCTCAAATAAATAACTAAAATATTTTAAAAAAATAAAAATAAACATTAAGGCACTAAGTCAGCCACGAGTTCCTTGAGGAAGGTCATCCTTTGCATGTTTCAAGTATCTATCAGTGGGTTGCAAACAAGCTGTGAGGAGGTTTTAACTTAAGTTACATTTCTTTTGTCTTTGTTTCCCACATCACCAAGATACCCAATACATTAAAGAGTGTGGAAGTTACAGGAAACCGCCATTGTCCTCTCACCTTGGATCAGCGGAGCTATGCAGCTGAGAATAACAAACCCCATCATGCCTGGGGAAAGAGTTATCTAATGAAATTTACAGCGAGCTGTCTGACCAGGATGGGTGAGTTACTTTGTACCACTGGGTGAACAGGACCTACTCCGTCTCAACTGGGATCCTATTGTTCTGTTGAAACATACTGTATCTGGAACCACTGAAAGAGAGGAGAAGGTGGGGTCCTGGTCTGGCATATTCCATGTCCAGTTGTCTCCTCACACCTGACAATGCTGCCTTCCCCACCAACACATATGGTATGTACAACCAGGTCAAGTTTCTAAAGCCGCTAATTTCCTTGTCCTCCAGGCCAGATGGGCACGCTCTGTTTCTCACTGGTACCATCATTTGGTTGCCGCCTTTGTTCCTCCATTGGCCTGGAAGAAGGACACTATAGACCTGACTAAATCCAGAAAGTCTCAAATCATAGTCAACTAAGCCTATCTTTACTAAACACTGGAATATCTCTAATTTTATAAAGCTATCTCTCAAAATAAATGACCTTGGACATTACTGTTGCCTCACAAGGGGACATCTGTGACATCCCAACAAAATGCTCTGTATTTATACCTAAGGAGCCTTCTGATGTTTTGTATTTATTACATTTTATAAAGACAAAACTGAATGTCCTCAGTAACCTAACCCCCAGCCTAGGGGACTTAGTAAATCAGTGGTTTAGATCATGGGGCTCTGAATAAAAAACTCTCACTGATTTTGGGAATTATTGTCTTAATCTGCATTTTCTCTTACTTGCCCATATATTGTTGCTAGGGCATCTGCCACCAATGTGGCCAGATAGCTACCAAATGAGTCACCTGGGTGCTGGTAAAACTCTTTGCTTGCTGCTCAGTCACAAAAGAAGAGGGCATATGAGATCGAAGAGTTAGTCACAAAAAGTGAAATGGTGGGAGAAGTCATTGAAAAGATGTGACCTCTAGTTCAGTCAGGAGCTGGACCTGCCAGTTGAAAGCTTCCCATCCCCTCCTCTATCTTTGGAATGTGTGTTCCACTTATCTTTCCCATTCTCAGAAGCTGTCCAATTGAAGCCTATATAAAAACTGTAATAATTTTGTGAGCAGGCATAGAGATCTACTCGACTTGTACCTGTCCAATATAAGCATCATATGTAAGTTCCCTACCTTTTAAAATTTCTGCTTACTGATCTAAAAAGGTCTGTCTCTATCTTTGGCCTTTTCCTGCTCTTTGCATATAGGAGTCAGTTTCAGATTACACACAGGAAGCTTCCATGGTTGTGAAGCAACATTCTTTCTTCTCTTACCAGTTTTATTGGTAAAGCAAATAACGGTAAGGGGTATGGATACTCACCAGGAGCCCTGGATCACCTCAGGTCAGGAGTGGTTAACATAGCTATGCCTTAGTTAGGAGCCAGGTTGAGAAGGTGAGTAACCAGTACTTCCTTCTGTGAGATCTGGGCTCTATCTGCAAGCAAGAATTGAAATGATAGCTATAGGTATTGTGGTCTATCAGCAGGATGTGTATGTGTGGAAATCACACAGATATTAATTATTAGCTCTGACTGGTGAGAAAGATCCTTGAAAGGACATAGTGAGTAAGTCCATCAACTCATGTCTATTGAGCACCAACATTTTTCCTAGAAGTAGAAGGTACTGAGGAGAATGGTGGAAGAGCAAACATGGCCCCTGTCACTGAAGTTCTGGCCATTGAACATGAAAATCTTCTTCCAGATTTGCATATAGCTGACTGTATCTTTTTACTCAGATACCTGCTCACATGTCAGACTATCAATATAGTTATCCTAACCTCTAAGGGCAACCCTCTTTAAGATCTTGTAACAGACTAACTTCAGATGACACACACAGACCATAACCAAAAGGATGGAAGAAGATATTACATGCAAAGAAAAACAAAAGGGAAACTGGGGTAGCTACACTTATATTAAACAAAATAGACAGTAACAAATAAACAAACAAACAAAGACTACAATAAAGATCAAAGAAGAACATTACATAAGGTGACCATTTCAACAAGAGGATGAAACATATGTAAATATTTATGTACCCAACGTAGGAGCACTTAACATATAAAGCAAATTGACAGACCTAAAGGGAGAAATAGTAATATAACAATAATAGGAAACTTTAGTACCTTTCTTATATCAAAGGATAGATCATCCAGACAGAAAATGAATAAGGAAAGATCAGCCTTAAACAACACCTTAGACCAGATGGACTTAGATATATACAGAACATTTCATCCAAAAGCAACAGAATACACATTCTTCGCAATTGCATATGGAACGTTCTCCATGATGGATCACATGTTAGGCCAAAACACAGGTCTTAATATATTTTAGGAGATTGAAATCAAATCAAGAATCTTTTCTGACCTATCAGGAACTACCAGAAAGAGAAATTTTAAAAAGAATCCCATTTATAATTGAATCAAAAAAGAATAAAGTACCTAGGAATAAATTTAACTTAGGAGGTAAAATGCCTGTACACTGAAAACTGACAAAAGAAACAAAAGAAACTGAAGAAAGCACAAATAAATAAAAAAGATATTCTTTGTTCATGGATTGAAAGAACATTGTTAAAATATTTAATGTTAAATATAAAATGTTAAAATGTCCATGGTGCCCAAAGCAATCTACACATTTAATGCAATCCTTATTAAAATTCCAATGGCATTTTTCACAGAATTTGAAAAACAATCTTAAAATTTGTATAAACCACACAAGACTTTGCATAGCCAAAGTAATCCTGAGAAAAATACAAAGCTGGAAGCATTACATTATCCCTGATTTCAAACTATATTACAGAACTATAGTAATCAAAACACATATAAAAATAGACACAGACCAGGGTGCCTGGGTGGCTCAGTGGATTAAAGCCTCTGCCTTCAGCTCGGGTCATGATATCAAGTTGCTGGGATCAAGTCCCACATCGGTCCCACATCGGGCTCTCTGCTCAGCAGGGAGCCTGCTTCCTCCTCTCTCTCTCTCTCTCTCTGCCTGCCTCTCTGCCTCCTTGTGATCTCTGTCTGTCAAATAAATAAGTAAAATCTTAAAAAAAAGTAGACACAGACCAATCGAACAGAATAGAGAGGTCAGAAATAAACCAATTCCCATGTTTAATGAAACATTATTTATAACAACCAAGACATGGAAGACACCTAAGTGATTATACACACACACACACACACACACACACACACACACACATATATATACACACACATATATGTGTGTGTATATTTATATGTATGTGTATATAATACACACACACACACACACACACATATATAATCAACCTTATAAATAATTCAGCCTTAAAAAAAAAGAATGAAATCTTGCCATTTGTGACATCATGGGTAGACTTTGAGGGATTTATGGTAAGTGAAATAAGTCAGAGAAAGACAAATATTGTATTATCTCACTGATATGTGAGATGGGTCAAGTGAGTGAAAGGGTCAAAATATACAAACTTCCAGTTAGAAAAGAAGTACGTCATATGCAGCATGTTAATTATAATTAATGATACTGTATTGCATATTTGAAAGTTGTTAAGAGATTAAAAGTCCTCACCACAAGAACAACAACAACAAAAAAGTTATAACTATATGTAGTGTTGGACGTTAACTAGACTTATTGTAGTAATCATTTCACAATGCACACAAAAATTGAATCATTACATTGTACACCAGAAACAAATATAATGTTATGTGCCAAATATACCTAAAAAGATAAATAAAAATAAAATGGAAAACTAATGATGGAAGATATATAGTTTTAAATTATAATTTAGTAAATACAAAAAAGAAGTTATTAGCCTTACAGTAGGGAGAGCAAAGCTAAAGGAGGTGACCTGATTACTATTATAGGGGAAATTATTTTTTTAATTTCTTATTTATTTATTTATTTATTTATTTTCAACATAACAGTATTCATTGTTTTTGCACCACACCCAGTGCTCCATGCAATCCGTGCCCTCTCTAATACCCACCACCTGGTTCCCCCAAACTCCCACCCCCTCCCCTTCAAACCCCTCAGATTGTTTTTCAGACTCCATAGTCTCTCATGGTTCACATCCCCTTCCAATTTCCCCCAACTCCCTTCTCTTCTCTAACTCCCTTGTCCTCCATGCTATTTGTTATGCTCCACAAATAAGTGAAACCATATGATGATTGACTCTCTGTGCTTGACTTATTTCACTCAACATAATCTCTTCCAGTCCCGTCCATGTTGCTACAAAAGTTGGGTATTCGGGGAGCCTGGGTGGTGCAGTGGGTTAAAGCCTCTGCCTTCTGCTCAGGTCATGATCCCAGGGTCCTGGGATCGAGCCCCGCATTGGGCTCTCTGGGCAGCGGGGAGCCTGCTTCCCCTTCTGTCTCTCTCTGCCTGCCTCTCTGCCTACTTGTGATCTCTGTTTGTCAAATAAATAAATAAAATCTTTAAAAAAGTTGTTGGGTATCCATCCTTTATGATGGAAGCATAATACTCCATAGTGCATATGGACCACATCTTCCTTATCCATTCATCTGTTGAAGGGCATCTTGGTTCCTTCCACAGTTTGGTGACCATGGCCATTGCTGCTATAAACATTGGGGTACAGATGGCCCTTCTTTTCATTACATCTGTATCTTTGGGGTAAATACCCAGTAGTGCAATGGCAGGATCATAGGGAAGCTCTATTTTTAATTTCTTGAGGAATCTCCACATTGTTCTCCAAAGTGGCTACACCAACTTGTATTCCCACCAACAGTGTAAGAGGGTTCCCCTTTCTCCACATCCCCTCCAACACATGCTGTTTCCTATCTTGCTAATTTTGGCCATTCTAACTGATGTAAGGTGATATCTCAATGTGGTTTTAATTTGAATCTCCCTGATGGCTAGTGATTATCAACATTTTTTCATGTGTCTGATAGCCATTTGTATGTCTTCATTGGAGAAGTGTCTGTTCATATCTTCTGCCCATTTTTTGATAAGATTATCTGTTTGTGTGTGTTGAGTTTGAGGAGTTCTTTATAGATCCTGGATATCAACCTTTTTGTCTGTACTGTCATTTGCAAATATCTTCTCCCATTCCGTGGGTTGCCTCTTTGTTTTCTTGACTGTTTCCTTTGCTGTGCAGAAGCTTTTGATTTTGATGAAGTCCCAAAAGTTTATTTTGGCTTTTGTTTCCTTTGCCTTTGGAGACATATCTTGAAAGAAGTTGCTGTGGCTGATATCGAAGAGATTACTGCCTATGTTCTCCTCTAGGATTCTGATGGATTCCTGTCTCACATTGAGGTCTTTTATCCATTTTGAGTTTATCTTTGTGTATAGTGTAAGAGAATGATCGAGTTTCATTCTTCTACATATAGCTCTCCAGTTTTCCCAGCACCATTTATTGAAGAGACTGCCTTTTTTCCACTGTATATTTTTTCCTGTTTTGTCAAAGATTATTTGACCATAGAGTTGAGGGTCCATAACTGGGCTCTCTACTCTGTTCCACTGGTCTATGTGTCTGTTTTTATACCAGTACCATGTGTCTTGGTGATCACAGCTTTGTAGTAAAGCTTGAAATCAGTAAAATAATGCCCCCAGTTTTATTTTTGTTTTTCAACATTTCCTTAGCGATTCGGGGTCTCTTCTGAATCCATACAAATTTTAGGATTATTTGCTCCAGCTCTTTGAAAAATACTGGTGGAATTTTGATAGGAATGGCATTAAATGTATAGATTGCTCTAGGCAGTAAAGACATTTTTTTTTTTTTAAAGATCCCATTCATCGGAGGAGGAGTCAAGATGGCGGAGAAGTAGCAGGCTGAGACTACTTCAGGTTGTGGGAGATCAGCTAGATAGCTTATCTAAAGATTGCAAACATCTACAAATCCAATGGAAGATTGAAGAGAAGAAGAACAGCAATTCTAGAAACAGAAAATCAACCACTTTCTGAAAGGTAGGACTGGCGGAGAAGTGAATCCAAAGCGACGGGAAGATAGACCCCGGGTGGAGGGGCCGGCTCCCGGCAAGCGGCGGAGCAATGGAGCACAAAATCAGGACTTTTAAAAGTCTGTTCCGCTGAGGGACATCACCCCAGAGGCTTAACTGGGGTGAAGCCCACGCGGGGCCAGTGTGGCCTCAGGTCCCGCAGGGTCACAGAAGGATCGGGGGTGTCTGAGTGTCGCAGAGCTTGCAGGTATTAGAACGGGGAAGCCGGCTACAGAGCCGGAGCCGAGGAGTGAGCTCACAGCTCGGGCTTACCTTGAACCGGTCGCAGGCTCGGTGAGCTCAGAGCGCTGCTGGAGGCCAGGAGACGGGAGATATTGGGCGCTGTTCTCTGAGGGCGCACTGAGGAGTGGGGCCCCGAGCTCTCGGCTCCTCCGGGCCAGAGACTGGGAGGCCGTCATCTTCATTCCTGTCCTCCGGAACTATACAGAAAGCGCTCAGGGAACTAAAGCTCCCGAAAGCAAACCCAAGCGGATTACTCAGCCCGGCCCCTGGTAAGGGTGGTGCAACTCCGCCTGGGGCAAAGACACTTGAGAATCACTACAAGAGGCCCCTCCCCCAGAAGATCAACAAGAAACCCAGCCAGGACCAAGTTCACTTACGAGGAGTGCAATTTCAATACCAAGGAGAGCAGCGGAATTCCAGAGGAGGAGAAAGCAAAGCACGGAACTCATGGCTTTCTCCCCATGATTCTTTAGCCTTGCAGTTAATTTAATTTTTTTTTCTTTTTCAATTTTTTTCTCTTCTTCTGCTAAATTTTTTTAACTTTTACCCTTTTCTTTTTTAACGTTTTTTAACTAGTTTATCTAATATATATATATTTTTTTCCTTTTTATATTTTTTTCATTATTGGTTTTCTTTTTTTATTTGTTTCATTTTTCTTTTTTCTTTTTTTTTTTTCTTTCTGAACCTCTTTTTTATCCCCTTCCCCCCCTAACGATTTGGGATCTCTTCTGATTTGGCTAAAGCATATTTTCCTGGGGTTGTTGCCACCCTTTTAGTATTTTACTTACTCCTTCATATACTCTTATCTGGACAAAATGACAAGGCGGAAAAATTCACCACAAAAAAAAAAAGAACAAGAGGCAGTACCAAAGGCTAGGGACCTAATCAATACAGACATTGGTAATATGTCAGATCTAGAGTTCAGAATGACGATTCTCAAGGTTCTAGCTGGGCTCGAAAAAGGCATGGAAGATATTAGAGAAACCCTCTCGGGAGATATAAAAGCCCTTTCTGGAGAAATAAAAGAACTAAAATCTAATCAAGTTGAAATCAAAAAAGCTATTAATGAGGTGCAATCAAAAATGGAGGCTCTCACTGCTAGGATAAATGAGGCAGAAGAAAGAATTAGCGATATAGAAGACCAAATGACAGAGAATAAAGAAGCTGAGCAAAAGAGGGATAAAAAACTACTGGACCACGAGGGCAGAATTCGAGAGATAAGTGACACCATAAGACGAAACAACATTAGAATAATTGGGATTCCAGAAGAAGAAGAAAGAGAGAGGGGAGCAGAAGGTATATTGGAGAGAATTATTGGAGAGAATTTCCCCAATATGGCAAAGGGAACAAGCATCAAAATCCAGGAGGTTCAGAGAACCCCACTCAAAATCAATAAGAATAGGTCCACACCCAGTCACCAAATAGTAACATTTACAAGTCTTAGTGACAAAGAGTAAATCCTGAAAGCAGCCCGGGAGAAGAAGTCTGTAACATACATGGTAAAAATATTAGATTGGCAGCAGACTTATCACAGAGACCTGGCAGGCCAGAAAGAGCTGGCATGATATATTCAGAGTACTAAACGAGAAAAACATGCAGCCAAGAATACTCTATCCAGCTAGGCTATCATTGAAAATAGAAGGAGAGATTAAAAGCTTCCAGGACAAACAAAAACTGAAAGAATTTGCAAACACCAAACCAGCTCTACAGGAAATATTGAAAGGGGTCCTCTAAGCAAAGAGAGAGCCTAAAAGTAGTAGATCAGAAAGGAACAGAAACAATATACAATAACAGTCACCTTACAGGCAATACAATGGCACTAAATTCATATCTCTCAATAGTTACCCTGAATGTTAATGGGCTAAATGCCCCAGTCAAAAGACACAGGGTATCAGAATGGATAAAAAAACAAAACCCATCTATATGTTGCCTACAAGAAACTCATTTTAAACCCGAAGACAACTTCAGATTTAAAGTGAGGGGGTGGAAAAGAATTTACCATGCTAATGGACATCAGACGAAAGCAGGAGTGTCAATCCTTATATCAGATCAATTAGATTTTAAACCAAAGACTATAATAAGAGACGAAGAAGGACACTATATCATACTCAAAGGATCTGTCCAACAAGAAGATCTAACAATTGTAAATATCTATGCCCCTAACGTGGGAGCAGCCAACTATATAAACCAATTAATAACAAAATCAAAGAAACACATCGACAATCATACAATAATAGTAGGGGACTTTAACACTCCCCTCACTGAAATGGACAGATCATCCAAGCAAAAGATCAACAAGGAAATAAAGGCCTTAAATGACACACTGGACCAGATGGACATCACAGATATATTCAGAACATTTCATCCCAGAGCAACAGAATACACATTCTTCTCTAGTGCACATGGAACATTCTCCAGAATAGATCACATCCTTGGTTCTAAATCAGGTCTCAACCGGTATCAAAAGATTGGGATCATTCCCTGCATATTTTCAGACCACAATGCTCTGAAGCTAGAACTCAATCGCAAGAGGAAATTTGGAAAGAACCCAAATACATGGCGACTAAACAGCATCCTTCTAAAGAATGAATGGGTCAACCAGGAAATTAAAGAAGAATTGAAAAAATTCATGGAAACAAATGATAATGAAAATACAACAGTTCAAAATCTGTGGGACACAACAAAGGCAGTCCTGAGAGGAAAATATATAGCGGTACAAGCCTTTCTCAAGAAACAAGAAAGGTCTCAGGTACACAACCTAACCCTACACCTAAAGGAGCTGGAGAAAGAACAAGAAAGAAACCCTAAACCCAGCAGGAGAAGAGAAATCATAAAGATCAGAGCAGAAATCAATGAAATAGAAACCAAAAAAACAATAGAACAAATCAACGAAACTAGGAGCTGGTTCTTTGAAAGAATTAATAAGATTGATAAGCCCCTGGCCAGACTTATCAAAAAGAGAAGAGAAAGGACCCAAATAAATAAAATCAT